>NW_028234410.1:32683713-32686213 GCF_977035675.1 Penaeus japonicus
CATAAAATTGTAATGTAGTCAGTTATACAAAATAATTTCATCATTCAAAAGTTAGATGTATGGGGTAGATTAACAAAGGAAAGATTGAAAAAGAAGTGCAGATAGTAAAGTCTACTGAGGAGGAAAATGGAGACCAAAGTAGAGAAGCAGGGTTTTATAGACAAGCAGAAAATCTTTTCTAAATCTCTAATAAATGAAAACAATGAGCTGTAGGAAGCAAATGCATAGGCAGGTCCTGCAAAAATGCAAAAGAGAAGGAAGTTGTGAGACTGAAGAAAGAAACAAAGAATGGAAAAGCAACTGGACCACCATGAGTCACCAAAGACCTGCTGAAGAAAAGTTTGATGAGCTTTCTAGGATATTAACCACCAGACAGTCCAAAGAAAGCATGGAGATAAAGTATTGAAAGACCTGGCTAGATTGAACATTAACCCACACAGGACGGGTGGTACAGCATGTGTACCGCTCATTCAAAAGCCCAGTTGCCGGGCGGCACAGTATTGTGCCAGCTATTCAATTAATTTAGGCCTAATAATTCGAAAGCCCCGGCATTTGGACATTCTAGGCTAGAAATCCCCCGTCGGGAATGGGTTAAAAAGAAGGATGCTATAGATAGGGAGTGTTGGAAGTTTCCATGGATGTATAACAAAGATGCTAAAAGGAAGATGATGATTCAACAATTTAAAGTATATAGGGTATGGCCTATAGTCATGTATTCCAATGTCATGATTTTATCCTTACAAATAGTCACTTGCATACTTTTAGTATACTCTGATACTTTCTTATTGAGTAAATGTATTGCGAGGTCCAGCAATGGCCATCAATCCTGCACTATATATATTGTCGAAAGATAGAGCCCGGGCTATAATTCTACATAATTTTGTCTGCTAATCCAGTAAACGAATGACAGTCAATAACATATTCAATATGCTGTATTATGTGTGATGTCCTTTTCTGCAACTGTAGATCAGGGCTTAACCCATTCACACCAGGGCTATTCTGGCTCTAAATGGTTGGAATGCCAGGGTATTCAAACGCATAAGCCTAACACCTGGGGATTCTCGGGCGCACTAGCCGCGAGCGAGCGTTGTATGCCCGCTCACCCGGCGCACCAGCCTTGACCAAATAGCTTGTCACCTGTGTCAGACCAAAAAAACACTGAACATGATACCAAGTCAGCCGGCATGAATGGGTTAAACAGTCATATACATATAAAATGAAAATTATCAAAAAAGGGATAATTCATATATGATTGCCTCGTTTCCTTCATTAACAAATACAGCAAATGACAAACCATTTCTTTACTAACAATGAAAGTATCCTGGTCCTGATACAAGAATTCACTTTAGTTTGCCCCGTCATTAGACTAAACAAAAAGAAGATATTTGGTGTTTAATCTACTAAAGCACAGAAAGAAACCATGTGGAAAATACCTATATTAGTTAAATACAGCCCCAGATAGAGCTTGAACTGGTTCTTTATTAAAATATAAATCACCAAGGAGGTCTTCAAGTTCTGTATTCCCAGAATATACATGGTAGAGGTTTACTGACCATTGCCATAGTGCAAAATATGGAGGCTATGAAATGACTTGTTATATAGATATGCAGATTTTGATAAGAATTGTGGGCAGAATTCTACATTGCACTGTGCAGACTATTTTTCATATCTAATGGTGTTGGTTTGTGTTCTTTGTGACCGTTGCATGGCATGTTTTTAGTATGTTTTTCTAGCTCCATGCAGTCATAATGCAGATAATTACAAAATAATGGTTGTGTCATAAAGCCAAGAGATCTGTTTTCTCAAATATATTGATGTGAACAGAAGGAAACCAATCTTTTTTTTTGCCATTTCAAACAATTAGTTACCATCTTATTAACCTCCCTCCCAATCCAACAGGCTTAAGGGATCTATAGAAAAAATGGGGGAGGGGGCAAAATGAATCATACAACATATGTTTGCCATACATAAAAACAAAATCTAAAATCAGAAGATTTCAAATATAGCCATGTGGTAAACTTACTTATTCATTGGCACAGCATTGCCAAAACCTCTGCACAGATTTTACAACTATTATCTTTTTTAACATTATAACAGCTTTATTGTATTTTAAAATCCATCAATCTATTGTTCTAATATAATATTACCTTGAGAGTTGTCCAAAACTAGCAAATACCATCTGGCTTCCAAAAGTAACATCATATATTTGGAATACACTGTAGCTATCCAACAAAGGTAACTGACTAAATGCACTAAGGATGACTCATAAAAGATCTCAGCATATTCCCTGATAAGCTCTGTAATATTAACGAAAATGTGTGTCCATGGTACAATATGGTAGCAAATTTGGTTTAGCTGTACTGGTGTCAGACATATTAATAGAAGTTGAGATATTTACTAGTTGATAGCAATGCTTTGCCCTGTCTGCCATGAAAAAGAAGTCTAGTACAATATTATAATGTCAACAAGTAGTAAGTATGCAAGAAAGGGTTTTGTTTAC
>NW_028234410.1:32696213-32711213 GCF_977035675.1 Penaeus japonicus
ATATATATATATATATATATATATATATACATATATGTGTATATGTGTGTGTGTTTATGTATGTATGTATGTGTATACATGTATTATATATTAAGCAGATAATAAGCTTACGGCTTGGCAGTTTTCATTCAGAAAAAAAAGATTGTCGTGCAGATGGAAGGAAAACGTGTTGCATTTCATATTATTTCTCCTGCAGTGCATCTTGTGTATGTCTATGCATATGTTATCCAACTGAATAGATGTAAAAAAAAAACGGTTCAGATGCACGACGATTTTAATGTTAGTAGTATGATTATATCCCTTTATCAGTCATGGAGTATAGTATGAAGTCATTAAAAGTTGATGACTGACAGTGGTCCAGTGATTAAACATTGTTAGGAAAGCAAGGTGATATTTTGGAAATATTTATATTTGATTGATTGCAAACTTTGGTGTGTTGGAAGTGTATGTACATATTTAGTATCTGATTATAACGGATACCAAATATACCAGTCACATCGGATCACGAACACGGGATTAAGCAACCGTTTTTCGTGAATTAATTCCTTTAATACTTTTACTCAGACGTAATCCTCACTAATCACGTCACGGAAGAAGTAATACGGGCGTTATTTCAGACATTAATGTTATTACATCGTTCCATACAGTGCAATCACGCCCACGAACGTTTCTCTTGTTTCCCTATCAGTGATTACCTGGAAAATGTTTCGAAATAACAGATGGTCCCTTCGAAATTTATTAGCATTGCACAAAGAGAGGTTGTATCAGTTGCATGCAGTGGCTTTCATTGCCTGCGTGACAATAATGTCGCCATTTGAAAGAAAAGTTTGCAATCGGCGTTAATAAAAAGGATAACTTTATGGTAATGGCGGTATCTGTATATGGTAATGCGGCGTAATAAACATAATGAAGATATTACCTGGTTGTAGGTATGCCGGTGTTATAATAGTTTGAACATGAGGGGTAGTTTAGGGAGGTGATGGCGGCGGCGGAATAGTGCTTACAGTTGTGATAACTTTCCTGACAGGTTCACCACACGTGTATGTGTGTGTGTGTGTGCGTACGTGCATGCATACGCGTCTATGTGTGTGCACTGACACATGCGCTAGTGTGCAAAAATGAAAACACACGAGAAGGACACACACGTGTACCATAAATGTCAGCATGGCTATAACATGGCGCAAGTATAGTGTTCGACATTTTGCAAACAGGACTGAACATTTGTGTTTTAGCCTTCTTTTTGACTATCTCTTATTTTACGTTGGAATGTGTTTCTTTTAATTGTGTATGTGTGTGTGTAGGCCTATTATATATATACGTATATTATACACACACACACACACACACACACACACACACACACACACACACATATATATATATATATATATATATATATATATATATATATATATATATATATATATACATACACATACATATCACTATCCATAGAAATTGCAATAGAAATGAAGAACAAATAAATTTGATTATCGAGTTTGCTAAATGTAGCGTCTACATCGAACCAAATGATGATATATATGCTAAACACAGTATCAACATGAACTACACCTAGTAGCTGCATATAGTTACTGTTGCCGATCCCAATTTTTCTCGATTTTATTTATGTGGTAATGAGTCAGGATTTTAGTCACTAGAACGATGCTGAGTCATGAGGTTCTTAATTGCTGAGGGGGGGGGGTGAGGATGGGGTTTCACGCTATCAGACCACCAGGTGTTCATGCTGGGGGAGGGAAGGGGTGTGTGTGTGTGTGTGTCTGCGTGTGCATGTGTGAGTGTGTTTCTGTCTGTGTTAGAGTGTGTGTGTCTGTGTTAGAGAGAGAGAGAGAGAGAGAGAGAGAGTGTGTGTGTGTGTGTTTCTGTCTGTGTTAGAGGGTGTGTGTGTTTCTGTCTGTGTGTGTGTGTGTGTGTGTTTGTGTGTGTGTAATTGGAGGCCTATGTGTACTTGTCTGTTTACGTCTATGTCTATGTTTCTGCTTGTATTTTTGTGTCTAGTTTTGCACGGTATGTTTGTTTTCGTGAGAGAAGGTTGCATGTGATGGAAGGACGAGGTGGGGGAGGGGAAGGGGGGGAGGAGGGCGGAAGATGGCGACCAGACGAGTGTTCTCTGTTTACATTTGTTCGTCTCGCCGAAGGGAGGCGTGGGTTAAAAATACTGCGGATCTAGAATTATTGAGGGAGAGAATTTGAAGGTGTGTGTGTGTGTTTGCGTGATTAGAGAGAGAGAGAGAGAGAGAGAGAGAGAGAGAGAGAGAGAGAGAGAGAGAGAGAGAGAGAGAGAGGCAGACAAATTGTCTATTGGAAACAGTACAGCTCACACCCCATTACACACACACACACATACACACCTATCTATCTATCTATCTTTATCTATCTGTATCTTTTTACTTACCTACCTTTCTCCCATCCTTCATACGCACCTACCTATCTTTCTCCTATCCTACCTTCATCCCTTCTTTACTTCTTGCTCCCTTACCTACCTACCCACCTACCCACCTAACCACCCACCTACCCACCCAACCACCCACCTACCCACACTACCCACCTACCTACCCACACTACCCACCCACCCGCCCATACTACCCACCCACCTACCCACACTACCCACACTACCCACACTACCCACCCACCTACCCCACTACCCACACTACCCACCCACCTACCCACACTACCCACCCACCTACCCATACCACCCACACTATCCACCCACCTACCCACACTACCCACCCACCTACCCACACTACCCACCCACCTACCCACACTACCCACCCACCTACCCACACTACCCACCTACCTACCCACCCTTACCCACCTTTCATTACCACCAACCTACCATCACCCGCCCACCCTACCCACCTTCACCCACCCACCTACCCACACTACCCACCTACCTACCCACCCTTACCCACCTTTCATTACCTCCAACCTAACCAACCCACCTTCACCCGCCCACCCTACCTACCCACCCTTTCATCACCATCATCACCTTGTCACCTGCCATGCTAATGACACCAAGCACAGACCACAGCGATCGGTGCACTGTTCATCGATCCCAGTGCGTGTAAGTTCTTCGCCAGAACAGCTGATCGATATATCCATAAGTAGAACAGGTATTGGATATCGGATGCTCTTCCCGCATGCACGCCGGGGGGGGGGGAGGGGGGGTTATTCGGGTAGGACGGGAGCGATGCGGTGACTGCGTGTGCGGGTGTGTGTGAAGGGGGGTGGGTGTGTGGATGGATGTGGGTGTGTGTGTGGGGTGGGTGGGTGTGTGTGTGTGGGTGTGGGTGGGTTGCATGACGATCCGTCATTTTTTTCGGAAATTAAAAGAGATGATTCGCCCATCATTTTGCATCTACCACTGCCTTACCTACTCGCCATATTCACCCCCCCTCGCCCTCCCTCCTTTTCCCCCTCCCCCCCTACCTTCTCCTCTTCCCTTCCTCTTCGTCCTCTCCTTATGTACACAATGATAGGCTTGCGTGGAGTAGCATGTGTACATAGAGGAAATTAGTGTAGATACGCCGCGGGGGTGGGGGTAGGGGTGGGGGAGGCTAATAAGGGATTGAGGTAAGGTGGGGGAGGAGGGGGAAGGGGAAGGGGAAGGGGAGTTGTTGCAGCAGCCATGAGCATATGTTTAGGGAGCAACAGACCTGTTTATACTTTCATGAAGCCATTCCAGATTGAAATGAGGCAATCCTCCATCAACTTAAGTCTTATCTTTAAAACTATTTGTAATATCGCCTTCGATGACATTTTGCGGAGTGAAAGGCAAATTACTGTTAACATCTGAAAGGCAGTTCCTATCATTAGGTTACTCTTCGAGAACCCTTATTTTGGGCTAAACAGAATTCGGGAGGTTAATACTGTATCGATCCAATGGTCACGATAAATCATTTCTCAGATGCATGTGTGCTAAATACGGTATGTTGTATATTCCACATGGCATATATTACATTATATTACTTTAATGTGTATGTGTGCATGTGTGCATCCGTCATGTATATGTGTATGTATGCATCTGTCATGTATATGTGTATGTATGCATCTGTCATGTATATGTGTGTGTATATATGCTTACATGAGTGTACGTGTATGCGGGTGTTTGCGTCCATGTGTTTACGGGTTTCTGTGTACAGATGTGTATAATTAAGCAAGTGGTATTGTATGAATAGATTTCAGAGAAGAGTTGCTGTACGTCATCAAAACACGAATGGTAAGGAAACCAAAATTCGCCTTCACACTTTTTTAGTTTCTCTTATCATTCATTATTACTAGCCTTTCTCCAGATTTTCCCCTTTCTCTTTCACTTATCGCTCATTCTCAATACTTACCACCTTCATCTTCTCTTTCTCTCCAATAAGATGTTCTCGCAACAGAGACGAAAATAAACTTACCCTCCGCACCACTTCTTTCTCCATCACTCATCGTCATCCTTCGATTCCTTCACATCCTCTTGAGACCAGAGTATGTATCGACGGCGGCTCGAGGTTGCCTCCGAGGTGCTCTTTTAAGTATTTATGTGGCCGGGTACGGGGTAGGCCCAACGCTTAGATTTTATCTGACGATGTGACACACTGCTTTCTTTCTTTCTTTCTTTCTTTCTTTATTATTTTGATTTATCTCTTTCTTTCTCTCTCTCTCTCTCTCTCTTTCTTTCTTTCTTTCTTTCTCTTTTTTTCTCTTTCTCTCTCTCTCTCTTTCTCTCTTTCTCTCTCTCTCTCTCTCTCTCTCTCTCTCTCTCTCTCTCTCTCTCTCTCTCTCTCTCTCTCTCTCTCTCTCTCTCTCTCTCTCTCTCTCTCTCTCTCCTCCCCTCCCTCCCTCCTCCTCTCTCTCTCTCCCTCCCTCTCTCTCTTCTCTCCTCTCCTTCTCTCCTCCCTTCTCTCTCCTCCTTCTCCCCTCCCTTCACCTCCTTCGTCTCTCTCATGTTCTCTCCCTCCCTCCCTCCCTTCCCTCCTTCTCTCCCTCTTCCCTCCCTCCACAGTATTTACAACCCTTGTCCGATGCTGCCTTTTCCTCTAGAAGGCGCTCTTGTTAATGGCATCCGGAGGTCGTGTGCGTTGGTTATGTAATATTTCGTATTTCTGGCATGGATTGAGTCGTCTTTAGATATATTATTCCTTGTCATATTTTATGCAACGCAGGCAAGCACGAGAGGTCTTTCATAAGAGAAGAGTTTGAACAGATGATAGACATGGTTATATATTATTGCACACGTTGTTCTTGCCATCAATGTCCTGATTTTCATCTTCATTTTACATGTAGTGAGTCAACAGTTTTAAAGATTATGTGATGACCTGTCTCTCTCTCTCGCTCTCGCTCTCTCTCTCTCTCTCTCTCTCTCTCTCTCTCTCTCTCTCTCTCTCTCTCTCTCTCTCTCTCTCTCTCTCTCTCCTCCCTCTCTCTCCTCCCTCTCTCTCTCTCTCTCTCTCTCTCTCTCTCTCTCTCTCTCTCTCTCTCTCTCTCTCTCTCTCTCTCTCTCACTCTCTCTCACTCTCTCACACACTCACTCTCTCTCACTCCTCCCACTCCCACACTCTCTCTTCTCTCTCTCTCTTCTCTCTACATTCTCTCTCCTCTCTCTCTCTCTCTCTCTCTCTCTCTCTCCCTCTCCCTCTCATCTCTCCCTCTCTCTCTCTCTCTCTCTCTCTCTCTACTCTCACATACTCTCTCTATACACTCTACTCATACACACAACACACCTCTCACACACACACACACACATACACATACACACATACCCTCTCTCTCTCTCTATCATCTATCTATCTATCTTTGAGTAACTTGGTATAATTTTCCCCATGAATTCCCTTGAATTTCCAAAATTTCCCCTTCAACGTTCATTTACACGAAAGCGTAACCCCGAAGAGAGAACGGCATATCCAAATGATCGAGGACCGAGGGCGTGTGCGCCAGCGTGCTGCGTGCATCTGCGGGCGGGTGTCACCGTGAGAGTTTTATAACGTTTTACAATGTAACACAAGTGCGACCATGGGCGAACCGGTTTGGCTCATGGCGCCCGACAGACCGTGGCTGCATTCTTGCAAACCCGTCGTGGAGGTTCAGAAGGCGAGTGGGCGGCAGGAGGAATCTAGCCTGCGCTTTATGGAACCTCCTGGCGGTGGTAGGACGCAGGCTGGGGGGAACAGGGTTGATATTCCAGTGTGTTTAATTGGCGGGAGGGTGCAGCGGCGGCGGGTGCTGGACCGGAAGTTGTGCGTGTGGTTCTAGAGGAGAGAGAGAGGGGGGTGGAGCTAGGGAATGGGGAGAGAGAGAGGGGGGAGGGGGAAGGGGGAGAGTGAGGGAGGGGGAGAGGGAGGGGGAGGGGAGAGGGAGAGAAAGAGGGAGGAGGGATGGGAGATAGAGAGAGAAAGATAAAGAGAAAAACATATATATAGAGAAAGAGAATGGTGATAAAACGATGACGAAAGGTACGTATGAAGAAATAGGTCATTACGTCCAATCGACCAGTCTCGCTCAATATATGGTTTTATCAGATACTCTAAGACACACAACCCACGATCCATACAAGCCTTTCTTTTCATGCCCAATCTTTTAAAAAAACGCGCATTCCATTTTTTCTTCTTTTTCTTCTTCTTGTTCTTCTTCATATTACCGCGAACCTAATGCGTTAAGCGCATCGATCTATCTTGTCTTATTAGAGTGACGCTGATTCTCATAAAGTCACCGTGTTATCTCCTTATCGCCATGGTCGAGTGCTAGGCATATTGATCTCCCCCCTCCCCCTCCCCTTACTCTCCCCCCTCCTTCAAAATCCATGCTGAAATTACCCACTCACCCCCTCCTCCTCCTCCTCCTCCTCCTCCTCCTCCTCCTCCTCCTCCTCCTCCTCCTCCTCCTCTTCCTCCTCCTCCTATCTCTCCCTTCCGAACCTTGGTCTAAGATTTTGTTTTATTAGGCTGTTTTTTGTTATGTTATTTTGAATCGATTAATCTGATGATTTGATGTGCTTTTGTTCGGATATTCTGTAGTATAATAATGTTCTTTCTTTTTCTTACGTAATGCTATTTTGGTCTTTAACTTTGTCATTCCGTGTAAAATGTGTGGTATTTGATTTGATTTATCTAATATAGTTTTTACATTATTAAATCTGATTATGATATATTGTCAGACCTTTCTAAAAAGTAACATTAGCATCACACTCACGTATTCTGTGCTCTTAAGCCACGCGTTGGTCATGGCATTCATTGCCCAAAATACAACCTTCAGGGACATAAATTAATGGGCGTTTAAAATGTGAGTTTAGTCCATGCAGAATGAAGTCTAATAAAGTCTAAGACGAATTTTATGAAGCACACACATGTAGGTAGATGAAGTTAGAGAAGCGAGATGTCAAGGTGGGTTGCTTAGTTACAGAGCTACGGTGGCGATATTGTCTGTTTTTTTTTTTGTTTGTTTTATGTATTGATTTTGGGTTAGCAGAGGTGTGTTGTTGCATTGTCATTGCGCGATTGCAAGCGTAGGGTTTGGTAGATATATGTCTTCCAAAATAGCAGGTGAAAGAATGCGGTCACATGGGTTTCATTCATATATCTTAATTGATTGTTGATACGGAATCTGAGTATTGCCACGAAAAAGATATATTGCTTTATTTTTAAGTAACCGATTTTCGGGAAGTTTGTATCAAGCAGTGTGGATGTCTTCTCTTTCAAGATTTCCTGTCAAGTATGTGATTTAGTCATATTATAGGATGTAAAAAAAATCTGCAAGGAATTCGCATATCAAAAGTGGTATGCTGCTCCCGAAGAGTATAACATATAACGTATAACGTTTCTTAAGTATATGTATTTTAGTAATATTCTAATTTAAAGCTTGATATATAACTCTTAATAAGAGTAAAGGTGGGTATATTTAACCTCTGGCGTGATGTTTTACGACGGTAGTATGTACTAGAGTAATTATCATACTGCGACATAGGCAGTGATAAAAATGATATACGACATAGAGAGAGCAGTAAATAAGGACATAGGAGTTAGTCAAGCTATTTCGCTACATTGCAGTAGAGAGACACTCACACATACACACACACACACACACACACACACACACACACACACACACACACACACACACACACACACACACACACACACACACACACACACACACACACACACACACACACACACACACACACACACACACACACACACACACACACACACACACACACATACATATACACACAGGCGGACAAAAATAAAACAAACAGAGACCTAGAAAGAGAAACTAAGTAATAATAATTTAGAGATAAATTAAAGAAGAGAGTGAGAGAGGAACTGCAATAGGTTCACGAAGGGGATTGCAAGAGGTTCAATAAACTTGATTGCAAGAGGTTCAATAAACTTGAGGGTGTCTGTAGGAACGTCGAATCGCCTTGAAACACGACCTTGTTTGTCAATTGTTTTCTTGCGTCCGGAAAGAAATAAGATCGTATTTCCTTCCTCAATTTATTTGTTTTTCCCGTTTCCCCCCCAAAGGCATAGAGCGTCTCATTAGTATGGTGTTATTCGGTTAATTATAGACCGATGTGTTATTAACCGGGACTGTTATCCTATTTTTTAACCGATGATTTCGGCGGACTAGCAATTACTGATGATTTTTGGTCATTAATTAAGTGACAGATGCATTAGATGAAGAGCACTTTTTGTGTGTGTGTGGGGGGGGGGGATATTGAATTTGTAGATATCACTTTCCATTGTCTGTTTACTTTCACTAACGGCCTATCCTCTCTCTCTCTCTCTCTCTCTCTCTCTCTCTCTCTCTCTCTCTCTCTCTCTCTCTCTCTCTCTCTCTCTCTCTCTCTCTCTCTCTTTCTCTCTTTCTCTCTTCCTCCCTCAATCACTCACTCACTCACTCACTCACTCCTCCCTCTTCCTTTCTCTTTCTCTGTTTCTTTCCTCCACCCCCACCCCCAACCCCCAACCCCCCCAAAAAAGGGGAAAAAAATCCAGGATCGACCAAAACACGTGGCGTCGGCTTCGGCGGCGAGGAAAATTGAACCCCGAGAGAGTCGTTAATTACTTGTTATTTTTACTTTTGACGGGAGAGGTGTAAGTCAACGATTTAGGGGGGGGGGGGTTGCAAGGCCGTTATTTCTTCTTTTTTTTTATCGGGATTGGGAGACTCTGTGAGTTTTCTTTTTTTTCTTTCTTTCTTTCTTTTTAATCTTTCTTTCTCTCTTTCTTTCTATCTCTCTGTCTCCCCTCCTCTCTCTCTCTCTCTCTCTCTCTCTCTCTCTCTCTCTCTCTCTCTCTCTCTCTCTCTCTCTCTCTCTCTCTCTCTCTCTCTCTCTCTCTCCTTCTCTCTCTTTTCTTCCCCTCCCTCCTCTCATTCTCCTCCCCCTCCCTCCCCTCCTCCTCCCTCCTCCCTTCTCCCTCCCCCTCCCACCTCTCCCTCCCTCCCTCCCTCCCTCCCTCCCTCCCTCCCTGCCTCCTTCCCTCCCCCCCTCCTTCAATTTCACGTTCCAAAAGGATTAAACAGCCAAAAGCATAAGATTTACGCTAATTCCTTCCTTCTTTTCCTCCATATTCTTCCAATTAATCGATAGAAGAGGGAGATAGAGTAAGAGAAAGAGAACGAGAAAGTGAGAGAGAGAGAGAGAGAAAGAGTAACGGGCAATAATTAGAAGGATCGGGTTGTTACCGAGCCGTTTGTAATTTACGCCCTCCTTCTCCTGGGGATTTCGTGGCGGGGGCGTTAAGTGCGCGATGCTCCGAAAGCCCGCACGCCCGTACGCTTCGGATTAGATTTTGTTAATGCGAGGATCCTGGTGTTTATTTCTCCTTGGGGATTTCTCTAACGATCTATTTTTCATGTTTGTTTGTGTGTGTGTGTGTGTGTGTGTGTTTGTGCGTGTTTGTGCGTGTGTGTGTGCACGTGTGTGTGTTTTGTCTTTATAATGTTTTTTTCTGCTTTTTCTGTCTGTGTTTCTGGAGAAAGCTCATTGCGATAAATGTAAAAAAAAATATAGATGAGACTGAATTCGAAACTCGTCAGTTACATCTCTTGAGCGGTGAAGTTTTCACTTTCACTCATACCCTTTTTTTACGTTTATTTCACTTCTTTGTTCTTGTCTCTCTCTCCTTCCACTTCCTCCACTTCCTCCCTTACCTTCTTTCTCATTTTCCCCCGCCTTACTTCTTGTTCTTCCTCCTTTTCTTTTTCTTTTTTTTTCCTCCTCCTCCTCTTCCTCTTCCTCTTCCTCTTCCTCTTCCTCTTCTACCTCCTCTTCCTCCTCCTCCTATTCCTCCTCCTCCTCTTCCACCTCCTCCTCCTTCTCTTCCTCCTCCTCCTCCTCCTCCTCCTCTTCCAACTCCTCCTCCACCTCCTCTTCCACCACCTCCTCCTCCTCCTCTTCCACCATCTCCTTTTCCTCTCTCTCCTCCTTCTCTCCCACCTCCTCCTCCTCCTCTTCTCCTCCACCTCTCCTCCTCCTCCCCTCCTCCCCCACATCTTCTCCTCCTCCTCCCCTCCTTCTCTTCCCTCCCACCACCCCTCCTCCTCTCTCATCTCCTCCTCCCCCTCCTCCTCCTCCTCTCTCCTCCTCCTCCTCTCCTCCTCCCCCCCCCCCCTCCCTCCTCTTCCCCCTCCCCTCCCCCCCCCCTCCCCCTCCTCCATCCCACCCTCTCCTCTCAGATGGGCTTCCAGGATAGAAAGCCGACTGAGCATGACTAATAGTTCTCATTCCTTCGGCCTTCCGGTGAGTGGCTGTATTGGCTGGCGATTCCGTCTGATATTCGCGCGTGGAGGGGCCCTCATTGCTCCATAAAACCATCAATATTGCATAGTGCAATGGTAGCCCCCGCTGTGCAACATAGGGAGGTCATTATCTCGAAGGCTGGCGCGTTATTATGGACCGTTATGGACTTTTTTTTATGTACTGTTTTCGCATGCTGTTTCTGTGTAGGATTATGGGTATAACTGTTTTTATTTGGATTACTTCCTTGTCTTATTTTCGTGATGTCGATTTTATTCTAACTGTTTTTTTTATTATTATTATGCAGCGCCCTATCTATTTTGATTTGTTTATCTACTGTATTATTTGATTATTTTCGTTTATTTGTTATGTATCTATATTTTTTTGTTATGTATATACATTGTTTGTTATGTATATTCATTTTTATGTATACATCTTTTTGTTATGTTTATACATTTTTGTTATGTATATACTTTTTTTGTTATATTTTTTATATATTTCATTTTCGCGGAACCGTATAGTTCTAACGAGGATGTAATATCGAAACGTGAGTCACATGTCATGCATCGCCGACTGATTCTCATGCATCCCGTTTCTACGCTTGTCACGATCGGCTCTTTATTTTTCTCTTAATTCTTACCTTTATTCCTTATGATTCTTTTTTTTCAAGTCACGGGCCTATAAATGAAAGGCATGTAGAGACACTGGAATTGCACTCGGGTCCGTTTGATTGATTTATGCATTCCTCCCATTGAATTGCAATCTGGACGGACAGGTGTTGGGGCTGGTAATTACATACTGGCGATTGACACGAATCTAGATATAATTCTTGGTACCAAATGATATCAAGAGGGATGGTGTTGCCTTTGTGTGCAAGATATGTAAGATGTATTCGTTGCAATTAAATGGATTGTTTGTCGGTGATGATCTTTCTGCAAGGTTGAAGGTGTGAGTGTTTATAGATGGCGTAGTTCGGGGGAATGATGTTCACTTCCTATGGCAGTGGTTCTTCACTGGGCATTGTGGGGATGGGGGGTGGGGGGGGGTTGAGTGATGTCCAGGTAGGGAACTTCTCTCATAATTTGTAATTCTCTCTCTCCCTCTCTCTCATATATATATATATATATATATATATATATATATATATATATATATATATATATATATATATATATGTATTCATATATTTATATTTATATTTATATATTTACATATTTATATATTTAGATATATGATTATTTTAATCTATACTTATATACATGTGCATATATATAAATATATATGAATATATATACAAATATATATATATATTTTTTTTTACATACATATATATATATATATATATATATATATATATATACATACATATACATATACATATATACATACATACATATATACATTTATACATATATAAAAAGAGAGAGGGGAAGCGAGAGCGAGCAAGCAACCACATGTGCCCCCATGAAGTCCCAAAAATAAGACCCAAACCCGTATTGGATTTTTTCTTTTATAAGAATCAGTATATCGAATGTGGATATTCAATGTTTATGTACGTAAATAAATAAGATGAAAAAAGAAAAATTATAGTTGATTATTGAAGATTATAAAGATAAAGAATACAGCGTCTTGACGTGACAAATATAATCAGCGAACCCATAAATCTAATTCTATTATCATTTAAATACGCAAAGTAAACCAATAGCTGCCGATTAACACCTAGTCACGCAACCTTTGCATATTCTGAATCAAGTGAAACATAAAATACACATGATATCCAGTATATATATAACGTGGGGTTGAAATCTATGGAGTGTGGAAGTCTTAGCAAGAGTGAAATCTGCAATAAATGTTGAAATATAGCAACAAGTAAACCCCACGCTGGGTAAGACGGGGAGGGCAAGAGTATAGCAAGCGGCGGCGGAGAATCGATAGCATGTGCTACTACCAGCCACTCTGGCACACTACCTGTGCGGGAGAGAGGGAGGGGGGGTGAGGAGAGAGAGAGAGAGAGAGAGAGAGAGAGAGAGAGAGAGAGAGAGAGAGAGAGAGAGAGAGAGCGGGGTGGGGGAAGGGGTGGGGGGGAGATACAAAGTAAGAGAGAAGAGGAAGAGTGAGAGGAGGTTGGGAAGGGAAAGAAAAGAGGAAGAGACTGAATAGCCTGAAGATGAGGAGCGAGATGGGTTGAGAGAGAGAGAGGAGAGGAGAGGAGAGGAGAGGAGAGGAGAGGAGAGGAGAGGAGAGGAGAGGGGGAGACAAATAGACAGACAGAGACAGAAAGACAAAATCCAAAAGGAGACAACATAGACAAGATGAATACCACCAAAGGAAGAGAAGTTATCAGGCAGAGCTTGAGTAGCAGGCGGTAGTAGGTAGTATTAAAGGAGGCCGTGCCATGCAGTCGTGACCTTGTTCCGTGGGAAAGGGGAGGGAGTGTCAGCTGTTAATTGAGGGGAAAATATTAACAATTACTGAAAGGGAAGAAGGGTCTCTGGAAGGGAAGAAGGGGAGACAAGTCGAGATTTTGACGAGAAGTTGAAAATGTTCAGAAGGGAAGTTGACATGGCATTCGCTTTCTCTGGCGAACTTTTGGACGTTCTTTTGAATTTTGATATAACACTCCAGAGGGAAAGATGATCTTACAAACCGAAACGAAAATTATGGAATTATAGAAGTAAGATAAAAAAAAAGTTTACGTAAAAGTGAATTATCTTTTGTTCGGAATCCTCTCACGACTTGGGTTCTCGTCTAATCCGGAAATGTTATCCGGTTGCAAAGCAATCCAGCAAATGAAGGGAATGATAATTACGCCGAATTATTTTAAGCAGCCATTTTGAAAGTCGGATTGCCAAGTCAATTAGAATGATGAGAGTAATTTGGCTTAAAACATTTCAGTTATTACGCGCTTTGCTTTTTTTATAATGCATGAGGAGGACAATGAACGAGAATGGATAATTTTGGGAATAATGATACTAAAGTGTGAAATAGAGAGGCGGGGTAAAACAGGCATTATCGACCTTAAGCGTGTTTTTCGTTTACTATTCTGGAAACATGATTAGTACATGTTTAACGGTGTTTTTGTTTTTTTACCTAGTGGTTCATTTTTTGGTAGGTATATCTTATATCTTTATTATCCGTTGTGTGTGTGTGTGTGTGTGTGTGTGTGTGTGTGTGTGTGTGTGTGTGTGTGTGTGTGTGTGTGTGTGTGTGTGTGTGTGTGTTAGAAATGTACAATTCCGCATGTTGTGTTTAGTTAGCTTCTCTAGTTTTTGAGTGTTTGACATGAGTCTTGAGGAATGTCCGTTGGTTTGTATGTTCACCATTTCTACTGACTGCTTATATAACTTTGATCCTATTCTTTCTACTATTATGTCTTTGTTTTGTATAAACTTGCTTGGATGTTCAGAACAATGCTTAGCCAAGGGAACGTAAAGTAAACAAAAGAAAGAATAATGGACAAGCAGTACACACGACTCCAATACTCGATGACACAATACAGACCCCGAGGGTGACATAAGGGGCGCCGTATCGATTCCAAGGTGCACTTTCCGAGTACTTCCACGCACCATGTACTTCCGAGGGCAATGAACGTGTGTCTGTGAGTGTGGCAATTTCCGGGGGAGGGAGGGGGCGGGGTCACACGTACACTTAAATAATGTACTTGGGCTTGTATACGCGCCTGTATACCCTGTTTTTAAAGTTGCATCAGGTTCAGGGTTTAAAGAAGAATTTTGTACCGTAAAGAACAGGGCAAATAAGGCTATTTTCCTGGTGATCTTGCAGTGCCCTACTTTCTCCTCTATCCCCTTTCTCTCCCCCCTCTCTCCCCCCTTCCCCTTCTCTTCTCCCTATGCTACCCCCTCCCACCTTATGGGGAATAATCAATGGTGTCATCTCTAATGGTCGTGTTGCGTGACTGTCCCCTCCGCCCGACGTCGTCCAGTTAACATGGCATTAGGGAGCATTATGAGCCTTGGCCCACGGTGTCGTCGCGAGCATCTTGGAGGTGAGAGATAAGAAGATAGTGTGCCAATGCGCGACGTTGCGAGAGGATTAAGGATGCTGATAACCTGCACGGGTTCCTTGGACGTGGGTACGGCCCGCTGGCACCTGTCCAGGGATCGATAGCGGAGGATTTTGAAGGTTGGCGTGGCCAGGTCCTCCTCCTCTCGAAGCTCTCACGAACAATCCTGTAACTTTAGCGAACTGTGTAAAAGGACCTGAGTGCTTTTCGAGTGGCGTGCCGTCCTCTCAGCGCA
>NW_028234410.1:32716213-32723713 GCF_977035675.1 Penaeus japonicus
ATATTTATAAATGGCTCGTTAGAAAAATAACATCAGTTGAAATAAATTCTGGATCACGTAGAAACTCCATTGGCATCAAGAAAAGTATAGCCTAGTAATGTTTCCTAAGTCCGGTCTCTAGTTTCCCCGTTTCAACATAATCTAGAAGTCACGTGACTGTGTTTCCCGATCACTGACTGTGTCATAAGGGCGACTGTCTACTGGACAGGTGTGTAACAATAGACCATTGTGATCGTTCTTCCGGAAGGTTTGCGATGAGGTTGGTCACTCGTGACAGCCGATCCCACGTTAGGGACAATTAGGGGGGGGGGGGGAAGGGAGGTGAAGGAAGAAGGGGTTATGATAATGAGGGAGGAAGGGATTGGAGCTGTCAGCAGGTCGTCATGCGGAGTTGTTCTTTCCGTGTGTGCGTGTGTGTGCGTGCGTGCGTGTGTGTGGTGCGGCATCCAACGCGGAGAACCAGCATTCGTGTCAGCAAACTTTAAGTTGGTGAAGTCTGGAAGGGCATCCAATCAGGTAAGAGCTACAGTACCACAACCGAAAACCCGAAAGGGGGCCACGTTAGTCCCGGCATTCACACACACACATTCACTCACTTACATTTGCGTACGCACACGTACACGCTTGCGTGTATGCGTGTGCGTGCGTGTGTGCATAAATACTATATACTTCACTTCACTTTATATATCCCTTTGTTTCTAGTCCCTGGCCGTCCTATAGACCATCTTGCCAAAGCTTGGTGTAGGTCAGCGCGGTGTGAGCATCAAGCAGCTAGACTCCAGCCAGCTGGGAACGATAGCATTAGAAAAATACTGATTTCGCGATGAACGTGTATGCTGCTCCGTCGTGTGCGGCAAAACAAGAACCAAAATCATAATATACGTCAAAGTAATGATTTTATCTACGACCAGTCAGCAGGAAAAAGAAAAACAATGAACCCTTTTGTGCTTGTGTGCGTTTTCATCGAACTCGCGGTCCTGGGGTGCCAGAGGTGCGTGGCGCGAGCACATCGACTCGCCGCGAAAGGAGCGTCGGGGATGGTCCTAACGCAACGGGAGCGGTGACGTCAAGGGCGCCCTACGCTGGCTGCCTTTGCCTGACGGGCGGCGGCCGAGTAAATGGCGTGAGGACGAGACGCCGATCGAAAGAGAGGACGGCGGTTTCCCGTGATATCGCGACTGGAAGGAACGCGGAGGTTGGGTCGAGACTTGGTGTTAGGTCATCATTTGCGAAAAAAAACAGTCGGTGTTACGGTTCCTCTTCGAGTAACATTTTGCATAGTTTGTGATATTTTTGTGTTATACGGTTATCATTTTTTAAGGCTCACTTAAATTTTTACTAACTTTTTGCATTGTTGTGAATGATGTAGTCGCATCGTTAAGTTCAAACAAGCATGTTATTTGGTGAATGAAGAGAGAAATAGAGAAGAGTGTGAGACAGACTGACAGAGACAGAAAAATAAAGAGAGAAATAAAGCTCTTTGCAAACATTCTTGCCAATTAAAACCCGGCATCGCCGAAATAAACCCCACAAAATTATTTGTTTCCCTCTCGGTCGCTCCACGAAAGGGACCCAACTTTTGAACTTGGGAACTCGCCTGGCGTCCCCCGAACACCACGAGGGAAGCGGACGTCGGGGCAGAGCGGCGCCTCCGAGTGGTGCAGAGAGCCCCGCCCTTCTTCCGCCTCCGCCTTCGACGGGTCCGCATCCCCTTCAATGTTGCAGATTCTGTTGCCATACACTGTTGCCATACATGTGGGTAGGGGATGAGGAATTCTTTAGAGGGATGGGGGAACGGGGAGGAGGGAGGGGGAATGGGGGTGGGTAGAGCATAGGAGATTGGCTGGAAGGATGGTGCACGGGTGGGGATAGGTTGGGGGACGGGGGTCTTGCAATCGGGCTGCCATGTGTATGATAATCATCCCCATAGACAGGACTTCTGTATATGCTGCATAGCGATTTATTTTGTGTTTCATTAATGGGAAATAAGTCGGTGATCTCTCGTGATAAAGAATAATGAACATTCTTTTCCCGTGACTTTTCATTAATCTTCGTTGCTTCATTGAAGTTAGTTACTATTGCGTAATCTGTGTCTTGTCCCCATGTCGAAAGCGCGTACCCCCCCCCCCACACACACATACACAGTCACACACAGTCACAGTCACACACAATCACACACACACACAATCACACACACACACACAATCACACACACACACAATCACACACACACACACACACACACACACACACACACACACACACACACACACACACACACACACACACACACACACACACACACACACACACACACACACACACACACACACACACACACACACACACACACACACACACACCCCACACACACACACACACAACACACACACACACACACCACACACCACACACACACACACACACACACACACACACACACACACACACACACACACACACACACACACACACAGTCACACACACACACACACACACACACACACACACACACACACACACACACACACACACACACACACACACACACACACACACACAGTCACACACAATCACACACACACACACACACATTCCCACTCCCACCCCTACATTTTAGATTTTCGCTTTGGATCGCGTTTTCGAATTCTTCTTCTTTCTGCTTGTGATTATGGCTGAACTGAACAGGATATCGAGAACACACTTCCATAAAAGCGTGATTTTGTTCACGGCGGATCTTGTTTATTCCGACTTTTTGGAAAATCTGTTTTATTTTTTTTAGTAGTAATTTTTCGGTTTATTTAGCAAGTAGGTCATCTTTTTTTCATTTTTACGGTTTATTCGGCGAGGTATTTTTCATGCACTAGATCCAAATTGCAGAATTCAACCTGCATTATCAAAAGTTGCTTGCATGCATCATTTCTTTCCGGTAAAGGCACTGTGTTGCATCATTCTGCAGGTTTTGGAATGCTGACCCTTGCGTTTTCTATATTGGGTTTATCTTTATCTTTGTCACATATACATTTATTTTTATTGCATTTTTGTTATTGTTTTCAGCAGCACCAACGCCATTAACATCATCACCATTACCACCATCATTACCATCACCATCTCCAACATAACCGCAACATGGGAAATATTATCCGATCTTCCAACGACTTCCCCTCCTCCCTCTCCCTCTCTCTCTCCCTCTCCCTCTCCCTCTCCTTCTCCCTCTCCCTCTCCCTCTCCCTACCTCCCCCACCGCTCTATATTTTCTTACTCTCCCTTCCTTTAAGCCCTTTTCTCCTCCCTTCCCTTTCCTCTTCCAATCCCCCCCCCCCCCCCCCAACGAGCACGAGAGGATGATGACACCTTTGCAGTCTTCTTAACCCGACCGGAACGACCTTGGCCTCGCCGCTATCGTGTTGCCCTTCTTTGATTACGGGGGCGGGGTATGGGGGTAGGGGAAGGGAACGGGAAAGGGGGATATGGAGGAGGAAAGGGGATATGCGGAAGGGGAAGGAAGGAGAAAGGGGGATATGGGGGAGGGGGAAAGGGGTATATGGGGGAGGGGAGAGGGGAAAGGGGATATGCGGGAGGGGAAGGGAAGGGGAGGGGAAGAGAGGTGGAAAGGGGATATGGGAGAAGGGAGAGGGGGTGGGGTAGAGTGGGAGAGAGAAGGGATACAAAGTTTAGGGGAAAGGGGGAAACAAGTGGAAGGTACAGGGGGGAACAGAGGGAGGAAGGCGGAAGGGAGAGGAGTATAAATGGAACCGGGGTGGGGGAAGGGTAAAAGGGAAAGGGAAGCAGGGAAACGGAGGAGGGAAGGGGGAGAGGAGTGCATGTAGAGGAGGAGGGGAAGGGGAGGATAGAGGAATGAATTTGATGGAAAAGACAAGGGGAAGGGGGAGAGGCGGTAGGAAACACGATACGCGATGATGGAAGTGAAGAGAAAAGTCAAACAAAAAATGGGGTTTTCTGTTGAACGACGAAGAGGAGAGGCATTTGTAGATGACTAGACAGATAATCAAGGCAAACAGAAAGGAGGAGAGAGAGAGAGAAAGAGAAAGGAGGAGAGAGAGATAGAGAGAAAGAGAAAGGAGGAGAGAGAGAGAAAGGGAAAGGAGGAGAGAGAGAGAAAGAGAAAGAGAAAGGAGGAGAGAGAGAGACAAAGGGAAAGGAGGAGAGAGACAAAGGGAAAGGAGGAGAGAGAGAGAGAGAGAGAGAGAGAGAGAGAGAGAGAGAGAGAGAGAGAGAGAGAGAAAATAGATCAAGAAACAAGTTAAAGCCGAAGGAGGGCGGGGCGGGATAGGAGCAAAGACATTGGGCGTGGTCTTTCGCCACTTGTCCCTCCCCTCCCATCCCCTCCCTGACCCCTCCTCTTACCCCTCCCCTTACCCCTCCCCTTACCCCTTCCCCTCAGCCGCATGGTGAGCATTCCTAATTTTGAAAGTGACAAACACAGTGGAAGATATACGGCGTCTCTGCGACTGTCCTGTTGTTTTAATTAATTATTTATTTTTTCTGTCTTCTGATGTACCTTTCTTCGTCTTGTTCTACTGTTACTTTTCTCCTCGCCCTATTTAATCAGCTTATTCTCCTTCTATTTCCTCTCATTCTTCTTTTGCTCTATTTTCTTCCTATTTACTTTTTCCCTTCTCCTGCCCTTCTCTCCCTTCCCCTCTCCTATCTTTCCTTTCTCTCCTCTCTTTCCTTTCTTTCCTTTCTTTCCTCTTTTTCCTCTCTTTTCTGTCTCTCTCTCTCTCCCTCCTTCCCTCCCTCCCTCCCTCCCTCCCTCCCTCCCTCCCTCCCTCCCTCCCTCCCTCCCTCCCTCCCTCTCTCTCCTCTCTCTCTCTCTCTCTCTCTCTCTCTCTCTCTCTCTCTCTCTCTCTCCTTTCTTTCTTTTTCCCTTTCTCTCTCCCTCCCTCCCCCGCCCTTTCTATTTATCTATCTATCTATCTATCTATCTCTCCATCTTTCCCTCCTTCTCTCTCTCCTTCATCTTCTTTGTGTTCTTCATCTTGTCCGGTTTCATTTGTGATTGATGACATGGAACAGAGAAATTGAATTAAGTATTTTTATTTATTTTATGAACAGTTTAAACATTACAGATTGAACATATATATTTTTTCATATGTTGTGTATATAAACACGTCCCTTCGTGGTAGTAGCTAACCTTCAGGATACTTAGAATAACATCATGCTTCAAAGGGCATGGACTCCTTGATATGTGTTCTTTATTATTGATTTTTCACTTATTATTTTATATGGTTTTAATGATTATTTATAGTAATGGTAAGGACTTATTCTGTTTACTTTCCAAATTGATGTACATTAGAATAACATCATTTTTGTTTGTCCTTTTTTTCAAGGTTTTTAAAGTAAATGCGTTGGTTCGTTTTTTTCTAAATTCTAAATCTAAAGTTACAATAAGTATCGATGTGGCTGCCCTAGCAATGACTTGTTCTTTCTCCCTCTGTCTGTCTGTTTACATAGGGAACGTGTGTGTGTATATCAGTGTTGTATAATTGAGAATTATACACATATGCGTCTTGACATTACATTATAGTGTTTCTACTTAACATTAAGTTCTTTTTATCTCATAATATTATTAATTTACTTATATCATTCACACCTAAGTCCAAGTATATAAATGCCCTACATATTTTACCTTCACTTAACTGAAAATGTCATACATCACGCAAAGTTAAGCATAACTATATGATAAAGTACTGTAAAGATGTAAGTGAAGATAATCTTTATCCGATAATCTTCCATGACTCACGAAAAAAGCCCATATGAATTAATCCGATGCCCTTATGTGATTCACGTAACTCTGTATGAATTAATCCGATACCCTTATCTGATTCATGTGGTTTTATTTTGGTTTCTGGATTTCGATAAGTGTTTGATGAATACTGGACTGACCACAAGGGGTTGGTCTAATCTGTGGTCGTCTGGGTACTTCTGGATTTAATGATTGCTGCGGGATCGTTGGTCTAAATTATTGATGGGGGGGTTATTCTTGTATGGCGTTGCTGTATCGGGAACTGAGAGGGAGGGAGGGAGGGGCTGGGTGGAGGGTTATAGAGAGAAAAGGGGAAGGGGAGGGGTGGTAGAGAGAAAGAGGGAGGGGGAGGGCAGAGAGAAAGTTGAAGAGGAAAGGGTGATAGAGAGATGGAATGATCAAGAGAGATGGAGAGAGTGAGAGTGAAAGACAGACAGAAATGAATAAATAAATATAGAAAGAAAGAAAGGGAGAGAGACAGAGAGATAAAAGGAAGGAGAAACAGACAGACAGACAGACAGAAAGGCCAAAAACCAAAACCAGAAACTCAGAAACGAATAGAATATCCTGCCCTCCCGCCATGTATTCTTGATTTGTTGACGTTCCGCCCGCCAAAAAGCCGAGGTCAGAAGCGGCCTCCTTCCTCGTCGGCTGTTGTGGCGTCCGACAAATCGGGGATGGAAGATACATCGGCCTTTGTGTCGGAAGATAAGTCTTCCGGCGGGGAAAAGAGACGATTGTGAAGGCCGCGCTCGCTCGCTCTCTGAGTATTCGTGGCTGTTGGCTTTAGATTTTTTTTTTTTTTTTTTTTTTTTTGAGGGAGGGGAGGGCCAGGAAGGAGGGAGGTGAGAGGGAGGAAGGTCAGGAAGGAAGGGAAGGGTCATGGAACAGAGGAAAGAGAAGAGAGAAGTAAGCGGGAGAATGGTGAACGGAAAAGGAGACCGAGATAAAGAGAATAAGAATGAGAACGAGATAGAGAGAATAAGAATGAGAACGATATAGAGAATGAGAATAAGAACGAGATAGAGAGAATGAGAACGCTAGAGGTAGAGAGAGAGAGAGAGAGAGAGAGAGAGAGAGAGAGAGAGAGAGAGAGAGAGAGAGAGAGAGAGAGAGAAACAATGCGATCCATGAACGATTTACGAGGAGCAAAGGGAAGTTCAAGTGATCCCCTGTAATTTGAGTGTCCAAGCTCTCTTTCTGGCCCGCGTTGCCATCGAGTTCAGCCGGTGCCGTTTATCAATGATAATCAATCCATTGTGTTCTTTTGGCTCATTCATTTTACAAATAGATGGGTCGCTTCAGAATGGACATCGACGTTCAGGTTCATGGAAGAGTCTGAAGTCACGTGCTTTGGACATTAAAATGGCAATTTATTTCAGCAAAATGAGTCACTTAATAGAATTAGGCGCATTTTTTATTCTCTCGAGTGCACTCCGCTTAAACCCTGTGCTCACACAACCATCGCCATCATCGTTGCAAGGGAAAGTAATTGAGATTGCAACACCAAAGCCTCGTGTCCTTATTGGCTGAGTGCTTGAGATCAGCAGCTCTGATTGGTCGGATGAGGCGTTATCTCGTCCATTTACAAGCGATGTTTTTAAGGTGTCATGACAACCCGGCGTGGGATTGGCTCGAAAGGCACGAAATGTCACGGAGCCACGCCCATCGCTCGCGGTCGAGGTCACGGCCGGGGTGAAAAGGGACGGAGTGTGTTTCGTTATGAAAGG
>NW_028234410.1:32731213-32736213 GCF_977035675.1 Penaeus japonicus
GTACTTACATGGACGTTTATGTGTATCCTCATGTGCGTACGAACAGGTTACTTGTTAGATTAAAAAAAATCATTGCTTAATCTCCTTTAAGTGTAAATTTTAACCATAAAGGCTAAAGTAGTAATAAGCATTATACAAGGAAGCAGTTAGGAGACTGATAAGTGATGGTAGGTCTAGCCGAAAACAGGAAGTTTTTTTTTCTGGATAACCAGTGACCACAAATTTTCGAAATAGCTAGTTGAAGTTTTTTTTATACTCTTCTATTTTCCCTTTCGCATTTTTTAACGTTTTTATCCGTTTTCTTCCGCATTAAACTATACGAAATGCATAGCGTTACGAACAAAGACAGCTCTGTTGATGTAGGTAGTACATCTTAGTACAACAACAACTGCTGCTGATATAGGGAGTACATCTTCACAACAAGCGCGGTTATAATTTTTAAAGGTGATGACTCACATACGGCAAAGAAATCTCATTAAACTTCTTTATGGATCACGCCACACGATTCGAAAGGCCTCAAGTAAACAGCATTTATCGATTTCCTCTTTTCTCATTTCATTTTATTCTGAAGAGTGCGCCAACAGAGGATTTCTTAAGGATTTTTTTAAAAATCTGTCTCTAATGAAATGAACAGAAAGGTGATGACCCAGAAATAAGCTACATTCCAATTGTATGGTTATATTCTTATTGATATTACTTTTATTATCATCATTATTATCATGATTGCTAATTGTCGGTATTATCAATTTTGTTATCAGTATTATTATTTCTGGTGTTTTGTTATTCGTATTATTGTTGTTATGATCGTCTTCTTCATCATCACTAATTTTAATGCATTCTTTTCTGTTTTAAAAAATGATACGTTTTTTGGGTCGATTTATCTTATTTTCTGTACATCTAAAGTATCATATCGCTTATTTTCATGGACACAACAAATACAAATTCAGCCTATGCACTTAATAACTTTGTTTATCCATATCCTGAGGTCACAAGAACACTTTAACCGAACTTATATAGGCTGTGAGCGAAGTGATGTGGGAGAGCCATGCCCGTGGCGAGAGTTTAATCGATTCATTTATAAATGGCCGTATTTGCATGCGCCGCCCTTCCGTTTTATGATAACGAGTTAAGCTTAATCGCCGTTGTGTGGAATTTTCCTTGTTTATGCTGAACTTTGTGGGATGTGAGTCTCTCTCTCTCTCTCTCTCTCTCTCTCTCTCTCTCTCTCTCTCTCTCTCTCTCTCTCTCTCTCTCTCTCTCTCTCTCTCTCTCTCTCCCTCTCTCTCTCTCTCTCTCTCTCTCTCTCTCTCTCTCTCTCTCTCTCTCTCTCTCTCTCTCTCTCTCTCTCTCTCTCTCTCTCTCTCTCTGCATGTTTGCTTGTGTGAGAGATGTCTATACAAATCAGTTTGTGGTCAGCTTAAATAATCAGTCAGTAAACAAGCAAAATTGAAAATAAGCAACTATCGGAAAGTCAGTTCAGGAAATCGTTCCGTTTCGTAACTTCTGTCCCCTAACGAGAAATCGCCGAGATTGCCCTCCCAAAATTGGCCTTTTGGCGCTGAAGGCAAAACCAACAGCCATGATAACGGCAAAGCTCAAGGTGTTGCCTTTTCTTTCGGCTTCTTGGACCCCGATTGTCTGAAGAAAGTGTTCAAACTGCATTGAGGAGTTTTTAAGACTGTGTCGTTAGATTTGAATGTCGTGTAAGGTGTTCTCAAGGAAGATTCCATGTCCTTTTACTAAATATCATGTCACTTTCATATAAAAATGATACTTTAAGATAGACGAATAACATAGATTAACATATTAATAATGATACTAACAGTAGTGATGATAATGTTAGAAGGAAGAATAGTATTAATAATGATATTGATAATAGTTTTGACAGTTAAAATAGTAATGATAATGATGATGATGAGGAGGATAAAGATAATAATAGTGATGATAATAGTACTGGCAATAATGCTAAAGATGATGATAATAGTAATGACTATAGTAACGATCATAATGGCAATAATAATGATTGACGCCCATATCCAAAAGTCGCCGAATCCACTGCCACGCGAACTTCCAATTCTGAGTTGGTGTCAACGGGTTAGAATAAAGGATTTGAGTAATGATATTCATTTAAGACGGTGGTTGGTTTTATGATAGCAGCCATATTTGTTTACTGGTGTGATTTTCTTTTATTTTAGTGTGGTTGATTGTTCGCATGGTGGAGTATGAAAAGGGGAAAATTGGAAATATGTAGCTTTGTTTTGGCGGGAATTGTGGATCGGTGTTATTTAACTGCGTATCATGACCCGTGAATATGATTGATATTTGTACAGGTAAGACTTTTTATATATATTCTGACACGTTTGTTATTACTATTATTCTTCCTTTATACAGATTTATGACATCTCCGCCAATTCCTTGTGTCAGTCAAATCATTCATACGTGTTTATAAACTAGACACGAAATTATATACATTCAGAATTCTATCGAGATAAAAATCGGATGTTTAAAAGGGACTCTAATCAAAAGGGAAAAGCAAAACCATTTGACCTCTGCAGGATTTTCACGTTGCCTGATCATGTCGTGCCTGTTTTAACCTCTGTGTGTGTTTGTATGTGCCTGTACGTGTGTATGTATACTATGTATGTATACTGTATGTGGTGTATCTAGATGAGTATGATGGATATGTTTGTCAGTCGCCATGTTCATTATTTTTACGACAGTAGTTATAGGCCATTAAAAGTATAGCGTGTCACCCATAAAAAAAATGTATGAAATTTCCCGCATCATTTTTTTTTTTTTTTTCATGGCGACTCCCAACGCCCGGGCGTAAAAATCGTACCCTGTTGTTTAAGGTGTCACCGAATGTCATGATTGGTTCCAGTATGATTTTCGGGCTTTTCGAACCTCTTGTAAAGAATTCTTACTTTGACAAATGTTTTCAAGTATGTCAGCCATTTTTTTTTTCTTTTTTTTTTAGGGTAGGGGGGTGACTGCGTGTGTGTTTGTGTTTGTGTTAGTGTTAGTGTTGATTTGAGTGTACGAGTGTATGGTTGTATATGATTCGGTGTTAACTTGATAAATTGTATATTTTAGACAAGGTAAAATAATGAATACACTGGAGAAGATAGGAGATAAAACGAAAGTGTAAACGCTGCTGACTTGTGTAGACCTACAGTAGAAGGCCAATAGGGTCGTGAGAACAGTACTTAAAACCAAACCAGATCGCGAAAAAAAGGAATAAAAACACTGCCCTATGTATATTTTGTCCTTCAAAATGATCAAGAAGTCCCTTAGGTCCGTTTCCCTGACCGTCGCCCTCTCCCGCAGGTACACCATGGCCAACCGTCCCAGAACAGCCTCCACCAGGAACGAGGAGGAGATGATGGCGTCCGCCCGCAGGAAGCTGACGCAGACCACAGACCCCGTGGAGAAGCTGCGCCTCCTGT
Organism: Penaeus japonicus; assembly: GCF_977035675.1. Taxonomy (NCBI): domain Eukaryota; kingdom Metazoa; phylum Arthropoda; class Malacostraca; order Decapoda; family Penaeidae; genus Penaeus; species Penaeus japonicus. Next base: position 32,734,660 of record NW_028234410.1, read on the forward strand.
GCCTGAGCCGAGGAACCGCAGGGATCATGGGCTTGGGCAAGTGAGTGGCTTGGATTTCTGTCTTTTTTCCTCTCTCTCTCTCTTTTTTTTTTTTTTTTTTTTTTTTTTTTTTTTTTTTTTTTTTTTTTTTTTTTTTTTTGGGGGTGGGTGGGTGGGTGGGGGGGGGATAATATTTGCAAGTAATCGATTTGTTGTGGTAATGGTTGTTGGTGTTTTTTGATTTGCCGTGTGGATGATAATGGATATATAGGATTTCCTCCCTCTGACCTTTCGTTATGACCTTTGCCTAAATTTCGCACGTGTGTTTCCGCTGGTATTGCAAACCAAACGTCTTGGTTGCAGAGTTTTCCGACGAATGGACGATGACGGATCCCACAGCCTCAATCTAGAGGAGTTTTCCAAGGGCATAATTGAAACCGGGCTCAAGCTCTCCGAGGAGGACACCGAGAAGCTCTTCAACGCCTTCGACAAGGACGGTGAGGGTACCGTCAACTACGATGAGTTCCTCGTATCCATTCGGGTGAGCACAGTGGGGCCAGGACGCGTTTCTCTCTTGGGATTCATTATTTGTGTTTCTAGGTCTGGTTTTAGTACAGAACACACACACACACACACACACACACACACACACACACACACAATATATATATATATATATATATATATATATATATATATATATATATATATTCTTGTTTACTTTTTTGAGAGGGGGTCGTTTTTGCCTATGTTCTTGACTGTAAGAAATATACATATTTGATGAGAGTATTCTTAGATCGTTATATGGCATTAAAAGAACTTAATCACGGTAAGATTCTTCTACCTTTCGAAACCAAAAGATCAGTACGACCACTCTTCTACTAAAGCCCACACTGCCCTATAAAACACCTTTCCCTCGGCCTTTCCCAGCCCAAGATGAACGACACCAGGCGCAAGCTCGTGGATATGGCGTTCGATAAGCTGGACAAGACCGGCGACGGCATCGTGACCCTGGAAGACCTGAAGGGCGTCTACTCGGTGACCAAGCACCCCAAGTTCCAGTCGGGAGAGATGGACGAGGACCAGATCCTGGAAGGGGGGGGGGCCCCACGATCATCATGAGTTCGAGAAAATAGCTCAAGTCCACGATGGGCGTGTTGGTTTGTCAGCTCCACGTTGGGGAAGGGTGGTGGGGGGCTGAGGGGGGGGCGGGGGGCTTTGTGGGGGGGTTTTGGGGTGGGGGGATGTTGTGGGGGGGGGGTGGTTTCTGGGGGTGGTAATGTGGACGGGGAGCGCGCGCGGCCCGCGACCGCGCGAGCGCGAGAGAAGAGAGAAGAGAGAACGGAGAAAGTAGTAAGCAAGAGAGAGAGAGGTAGAAAGAGAACGTAGAAAAGAGAAAGAGGTAGAGAGAGAGAGAGCAGAGCACCAAAGGGTCAAAGAAATTAAGATCGAATAAAAAGAGCGACGGAAAGTGCGGAAAAGAGAGGATAGAGAGAGCGGAGAAGGAGGAGCAGAAGATAAGAGAGGAGCGTAATTAAAAGCGGAGAGGAAACGGAAAACGAGACATGAGAGATA
>NW_028234410.1:32758713-32763713 GCF_977035675.1 Penaeus japonicus
AGAGAGAGAGAGAGAGAGAGAGAGAGAGAGAGAGAGAGAGAGAGAGTAGACGTAAGTATGTTAGCACGTATACATGAACACACACTTGTATGTACAGTATATATACATCAGTTACAGCAGTCACAACACCGCCCATATTAGGCGCCTCTAGTAATCAGGAAGGCAAAAGCCAGAGGGAGCCTGGTTTTCCGCGCCCTCCCCGTAAGCCACAGTGCACTGGGTCGTTATTCCCGCAAAACGGGATAACGGGCGGGTCTCCCTCAACTAATAATCGTCTAACGTTATCTCTAAATATTTGAAACAATCCAGAAACAACAAATACTTAGCGTTTCCATAATAAATATTTGACATACATGACGCTGCAGCATGCAATTATATCATCGCAATAGATGTAAACATGTTAGTAAACAGTGACCTCTTGTAAACAACTACAACCGACGGGACCAGACTCATTACCCAGAAAAGGACTTTCACTTATACGTACCTGGGCCAAGTCAGGTCCTGGGACACCAAACACCACTACGGACTGTTGTACTGTAGATATTTAACCTTCCGAGCTCAGCTTATCACTAGAATGGAGGAAAAGCGAAAGGAGAAGGGCATAGGGCGAACGGTCTTATTCCTATGACATTCAAACTTGAACTCTTTCAAAGAGGGTATTTTCGTATTCGGGTAGTTGGTGAGATCTTTTTGTTCGGGAGATTGTGATCTAAGAGTAGGATAGATGTTTACATAGAGGGTTTTTGCATTTCCTTGGGTCATTGGGCGCTATTTACCCAAGTACGACTAATCCTGATACTGATTAACGGATACAAATAAATACAACTGTGGTGTGGGTTCGAGTCACTATGTGAAGAGATATTTTGATGTTTTTTGTCGAATTTTGTGCTGCAAGGCGAAGTAGTAGTAGTCGTAGCAGTCGTCGTCGTCTACGTAGTAGTAGTAAAAGTAGCAGTAGTAGTAGTACTAGTAGTTGTTGTTGTAATGATAGTAGCACTAGTAGTATTAATAATAATAATATTGGTAGTAGTAGTTGTAATAATAGTAGCAGTAGCAGTAGTAGTAGTAGTAGTAGTAGAAGTAATAGTAAAAGAAGTAGTAGTAGTAATAGTGGAAGTAGTAGTAATAGTAGACGAAGAAGAAGAAGAAGAAGTAGTAGTAGTAGCAGCAGCAACAGCAGTAGTAGTTGCTGTTGTATCATTACGATTTATTCTATCAAACGGATGTTATAATCATTATTGTTTTCATTTTTACATTTATTTATATTGCTAATTTAAATATCGAATGATATCCTAGTATTACCATCATCTCATTATCTAAAAATACACATGTTTTATCTGTAGATAAACTTTTCCCAAAGACTGGTTCTTTTAATCTCTGACGAAACACAAGGAAAGATAAGAAATGCGATTTTAAAGCTACCGTATGAGACTCTCTACCGGTCTTCCACGCGTCGGGAACCTGAGTAACAGAGGAAATGCGATGCAAAAGATGCTCGTAAGAAGCAAAACTACGTAAAAAAAACATAAAATAAGCCAAGGAGGGTATTTACGGTTCGCTGAATCTTGTATTTGTTTCTGGTATGATGATGGAATAGTAAGTATATTGAATTAATCATTAAGCTGGTCTACTTATAAGGATTGCTGAATCATCATGGCACAGTTTAAGTTCGTACTGATAAGACAATGACAACACACAGTCACAAAAATGTTTACGAACGAATTTCTTGTCGCAGAGGGGGAAAAAAAGCGGTGTTTCCGAGATACACGGAAAGAGTTACCTGAAACTGCTCCAGGGAACGCATCGATACGGGACGCGGAACATGTAATTGCCCCACCTGGTTTCTGTGACACGTAGTATTACATGATATACGTTTTCTAACAGTTTTTAGAGTTGTGAAGGCGATATCAATATTTATTTAGCCGTTTACATATATTTGCTAGTGACTCCAAAATTGATAGTAAATGAAGGGTGATGGAGACATATTATGGTTTAGGAAACTTATGAGGCAATACTAATTAAATGTTATATTTGTGTTAGGACCTCCGATGTTAGCTCCGTTTTACGGACGCTGCTTCATTCCATGCTCTTGGATATTCTTGGAGGAAATTGAACAGGCCCGATATCGGTTGCCTTGACCAGTGTTCAGAGCGCCACCTACTCGGACTCTGAACTGTTAAAATACGTAGTTCTACGCCTCCCCCCCCACCAGTAACCACCCGTTCGTCAAATTCACCCTTTAAAATCATCACTCCTAGCTCGCTAAACATTTTTCATTTCCTTTTCAAATAAGCAGTTTTAGAATAGATTAGCCTAGAACAGGAACGGTAAAAATAGCACCGTCTGCCACTATACTTGAGGCTCTAGCCAAGCCAAGTTACACCTGTGTCTAGGAGTGGAGATAGATATGAAAGGAGGTGGCTATTGGCGTATATCGATCGTTCTCTGGTACACGCATGAATTGCAGTGTCCGGACTTTGGTGTTTACAATGATGTTTCCGATTCACTTTTATAGATATTTTGATATAAAATTTCTTCCTTGTTATCCTTGAAGTCGAGTATGATAACAATAATGGATTTTTAAACATCAAAAAGCTGAATGATTAGATAAATACTCACATCACTTTCTCTAAATAGGAAGAGCCTTTCATTAGAACTATCCCCAGTGTGTTGAAACAAATAGCGCGGGATATACAGATCCCATTTCAAGCTACCCTGTGACGCACTAACCTGTTGCAGAGTGAGAACTCAATCCTTCCCCTATTCTGCAAAGGAAGAGCAACCAGAGATCAAGGCAGACGAAGCTGTCCATGCTCTGATGCAGAACAAGAAGTCGACGCTTTTCATCACCGACAGTCACTTTTTTTTAAGATACGTAAAGGATGTTTTCAGAAGATTTGGCAAACCTAACTGAACTGAATTGCCCTGTTTGTGTCTAGCAAATGCAAATAGATATTGACTATCAGGATATTATCTTTTCGGAATGTTAGTTGAAGAATATGAATTGAATAGTTGTATAGATTATGTTGTTATTTTTTCTATATAGTTCATAGTATTGTTCTACAAAGTATGGTATAGTGTTCTATAAACTATATTGTATTGTTCTTTGAAGCATATTTATATTGTCAACGAATGAACATCTATTCATTACTTTTAAAACGGCTAAAGTAATTTCGTTAAGAATCATTGGTCACTCGGTGATATCTATGCAAAATCATGTATTTCATGTATTTATGAAGTAATAACCACTTTCTAACTAAGGTTTGTTGTGCAATTGAATCTATCTCTCTAAATACACACAAACACACACAGACACACACACACACACAGATACACACACACACACATATATATATGTGTGTGCATGTGTGTGTGTGTTTGTGTGTATGTCTATTTATGTATATATATATATATATATATATATATATATATATATATATATATATATATACATATGTATTGTTATATGTTTATACACACACACACATCAATATATATATATATATATATATATATATATATATATATATATATATATATATATATATATATATACTAATAAAGCAACGTCTGATAACAACAAGATTTGACAAAGTTACTAATTGTATGTTTTGGTAATAGTAATAAACAGCTAATATCGATAAATAGTAAACACTATAGTGCTATCAGGAATGAAAACAATACTGTTGACGTAGAATATCGTTTAAATAAGCACTATCAATAATCATGATTCTAGAAGTAAGTCACCCCATACGCGCATTTTCTTTACAAAGGCAAATTTACCTCTCAGATTTCATCTTGTCAAACAAAACTATTAATCGTGCAGGCACTGATCCACAGGAATGAACAAAGGTAAACTTAAACTTCTACATTATACATAGTTAGATTATGCATTTGATGAAAAGGTGTCTTCTCATCAAGCAAAGGGAAATGAACGTAAGATCCCAGTTAACGAAAGTGCAGCTGGACACTGAGGTTCATAGGATCAGAGTCAGTTTTTTTGCCTTTGTTTTTATCGTGTTAAAGGTGACATGTATAGTAGCTTTAGATATATGCTAGTTAAAAAATCTTCACTTTTACGTTTGTTTTCAATGGTGGCAATATCAAGTAACTAGATTAATAGCAAGATATAGCAAGAAAACAATTGCAAGAAGAGTAATCGACACAATAAGTTTCCTAATGATGATGAATATGGTAACGAAAGGATACATAAGCTTGCTGGTAAGGACCATTTAACCAAATGAAAATTTCTGCTTTGAAATATACTCATATGCGTAGCTACTAACGATAGAAATTTTGGGCTATTAATGACCGATAGTGAAATAAGTATTTTTTGTAGTTTACTGTGTTTTGGCAAGGGTGAAAACAACATTTAGGAATACAAAATCTTTAGATTTAAATTAGGTCAGTTTGTAATGAAATTAAAGATCTTGATAAAAATTAAGCATTACTGCTAATGACAGTGTCAATTATAATGATAACAATAATAACTATGAAAATTGGCATCATTTCGAATATCATAATATTGGCACTTAATATCACACAATTGACATAACTTTTTTAATAGTGATAAACATAAGATTTTCAATATACAAATACAAGGGGAGAAAACACTATGTAATGACTATGATGTGTGCAAAATCATTACAAAATATATTTCAAAATTCTTCTTTTCACATTCTTAATTCTTTCGATGAAATAAGCATATACAAATATGAATACAAGAGGCATAAAAATTCATACAAAAGCCATAACAACATACACACAAGGTAGTGAGAACGCTGGCATGACGTCACGAGCATAGTCAAATCCCTTTTAGCGATTGTAAGGTATCTTAAGTAACCTGTTCAACTTATTGACATTTTCTGTTTACTGTTTATCACCTTGGACTGTTTTCTGTTTCTTGTGAAGCGTTTATGAAAGATGTATTACTTTGTGTATAGTAAGATTTGTAAAGCATAACTGTTGAATTTGATATCACTGTAACTTAAATGATTTGA
>NW_028234410.1:32773713-32778713 GCF_977035675.1 Penaeus japonicus
TATTTATTGCTGCAGTTGTGTAACTATAACATCATATCAAATGCTAATTAGTATCACTTAACTATTATATCACACATATACTCAGATATTAAATTTTAAGTCTAGAAAATAATTAAACAAAAACATCTTTAGATCCCCAGCTATTACTGTTACTACTATTACTGTTACTACTATTACTGTTACTACTATTACTGTTACTACTATTTCTGTTACTACTATTTCTGTTACTGTTACTGTTACTATTGCTATTATCATTATTACTATTATTATCTTTATTATTATTATTATTATTAGTAGTAGTAGTTGTAGTAGTTGTAGTTGTAGTTGTAGTTGTAGTTGTAGTTGTAGTTGTAGTAGTAGTAGTAGTACTATAATTATTATTGTTTTTATTGTTATTTGAATTATTCTCATTATTATTGTTGTTATTATTATTATTATTATTGTTATCATCATCACTATTATTATTATTATTATTATTATTATTATTATTATTATTATTATTATTGTTTCTGTTTTGTTATTATTATTTGAATTTGTATTTGTTATTTTTGTTATTGTTATTGTTAGTATCATAATCAGTTTCATTGATGTACTATTTACTTTTATTTGTTATTTATATCATGATTTAGGATTAGTTAGAGTTATTAATGTCACTGTTATTGTTATTTTTTATTGTTTAATTGTTATTATTTTTATTATTATTATTGTCATTTTTTTTTTGTTGTTATTAATTTTATTATTGTTGTTATGATGAATATGGTTGTTGATTTTGTTTTTGCTTTTATAGTTATATTTATAATTTTTTTATCTTTGTTATTGTTATTATTATTGCCATTATTAATAGTATCATAATTATTATAATTATCATGATTATTATTATTATTATCATTTTAGTTTTTGTGGTGTTTTTTGTCTTTATTCTTTTATTTAGTTTTATATATTATTTATTATTATTATTATTATTATTATTATTATTATTATTATTATTGTTATTATTATTATTATTATTATCATCATTATTATTATTATTATTGTTATTATTATATTTTTTTAGAATTCTGATTATGATTACTGTTATGATAATAATGATTTTTACTTTTTTATTTTTTTTAAATATTTTTTATAAGCTATTTTTAGATAATTATCAACATTATCATGATGATGTTATTACCTATATTAATTATGATTTGAGTTGCTATTGCTTTCAGTATTTAATGTTATTATCATCATTATCTGAATGATTATGATACCATTGTGAGATAGTATTGATGTGACTGCAGTTGATATTGCATTGTCTTTTTTATCAGATTTTGTATTCTTATTATGCTTGCTTCTTATTCTTTTACTTTCTTTGCTGTATTCTTGATTACTGTTATTTATATTATTATTATTAGTAGTAGTACCATTAATTGTAGTTGAAATTGATTGGTATTTTTGTTGCTGTTATTATAGTATTAGTAATATCAATAGTTGAATTAATCATTATCCTTACCATTATTATTGGTGTTGTTAATGTTGTGTTGATCACTGTCAACGTCATTAACATTGTTATTCTTATTGTTAGTACTGTTAACCCATTGCAGACAGGGTGCCTAACGACCTAACTGGTTGTCAGGGTGGGCGGTCTACGGCACTAGCGGCACTGGCTAAAAATTAGAGGGATGGGAAGGGTTTTCTCCACCCTCAGGGTAGCACAGACTAGCCCAAACAATATTTTTCCATAAATCCATCATAAAATGTGAGGTTAGGCTGACTTTGGAAACCTGTAGCTCTGGAGCTAACACTGTTACAGCCATAATACTTCATGACCGTGTGTGCATCAACTGTGAGCAGATCCCGATGTCGCGTCATGTACGCATTGACTCCCGTCTTTTAGGCCTAATCAGTGCCGACATGTATGTCATGACACCTGCACGCAATGGGTTAATATTTTATGAATCTTAGTATCTGAAGATGTATCTTAACCCTCTCTGGACGGGTGGTACAGTACTGTACCGCTCATTCAAAAGCCCATTGGCCGGGCGACACAGTATTGTGCCAGCCATTTAATTGATTTAGGCCTAATAATTCGAACGCCCCGGCATTGGGACATTCAAGGCTGGAATGCCCCCGTTGTAAGTGGGTTAAGATGTTACCCAGGCTGGGCATCTTCAGATGTTGTGCTTGCTATTATTTTCATGACTTATATTATGATTTATGAATCTGCATAGGATATATTAGCTAAGTGTCTGGTTGATGCCCTAGTTACTCAACTGAAGGAATACATAGCCAGTATTTTGATTAAAAAAGAAAGAAAAATGGATGCAGCGCAAAAATCATCCAACCATGAGAAAATGCCCCTAGCAAAATATTTGAAAAGAATATTGAAAATATCCTCATTATAGGATGATAGTGTCTATAATATCCTCAAGGTTTCTATTTGTTATTGGTCGTATTGACGTCAAAAGAAACACATTTCTTAACAACAATATGATTTTCAATCAATAAGTATATGAAAATAATTTTAAGATCATATCTGCTTTACTAGGAGTACCATTATTATTTTACCTCTTTTCATACTATTATTATCTTTATTGTTAATAGTTGTGGTTGTAGTCATAGTTGAAGGCATAGGATTAGTTGTAGTCATAGCTGTAGTAATAGTAGTAGTCGTAGTTACAGTGATGGTTTTTGTTACTATCATCTTTATTGATATTTATAGGATTTATATTCTATGATAATTGTTTATCTTATGATTACATTATACTTTTACTATAACTTTTACTATAACTTTTAATGCAATAATAAGATATATTTCTATGACAACAATGTAAGGATTGTTTTGATTAGATCATATTACTATCATTATTGTCATCCATGGTTTTAGTATTTTCAGTACTTCTGTTATTTTCATCACGGTCCTTATCATTAGTTAACCCTTTCCCGACGGGGCACTCGCTAGGCGAAGACCCCTATGCCAGGCGATTGCAATATTGCATTGAAATCGTCACACTGGCATGACGCCCCGTCGTCATAGGGTTGATAAATTATTTATTTGGTATTGTTTTCATAAATTATATATTTTGATATTCTTTTGTTATTGCTATTACTACTATTCCTTTCTTGGTTTGTTTTGGTATTCCAAGAGGTAAAAAACTTTTAGGGCACAGATATTTTAGGACCATCTGTTTCTAGCTACCAATTTGGAATCATTGCTGCTTTTTGAATCAACTATGGCACAGACATTGCAGAACCATCTTTTTCTGGCTCCAATTTGAATTAATATTTGCATTATGTACGGCTATTTTGTCGGTTGCATACCCTAGGCCCGTACTAGACTTATACCTACAGCCACAAGTAAATCTGATTTGACCAGGGTTGCCAATGTTCAAATGATGTAGTTTTGTGGAGAGAGGGTTGTTTGCATTCTGTTAATCCTTTTTCATTGGGGATATGCACAGTTGACTGTGCCTTTTTAAAATTATTTTTCTTTCACATAGATGCTTCTTCAAGTGCATAGTTTCCAATGTGTCGATTAGTAGTACCTGACCTCACATATTTACCTCTTTCCGATAAAATTCTGGGAAAGTTTTATTCTTATTACTTTCATTATCTTTGTTAATGTTTTTTTTATTATTACTGTTGTTACTATTATTATAATGATATAAAAAAAATATAGTTGTTATAAAATCTTTCCCAAAAATTCAAGGAATGAGTAAACATGTCCAGTAAGGCAACTGTTTAATGTCTAAGCCCTTGTAGACCCATCTAGATGTTTATAAAATATAATACATAAGAAATAAAACAAATCACCATAGACAGTTCATGATTACATGCTCTCCTGTCACCAATGTGTTCACTAATTGCAAGACCATTAATGCTGTGGAACTGCAGATAGTTTTCCTCTTTGAGGAATATATGAAATTGTCAGAATACAAACTGTTATAATTTTTTTTTCAAAAGTAGGTAGCCAAGAATGACTTGACAGTGCACTCAATCAAATAACATGATAGTAAATATTACTGAGCCCACTGTTGTCCCATAGCACAAACACCGGAGTTTGTGCATGGTCAGCTGATATCTGTTTTGATATCATTGTTGGCAGTTACTATCTTCTAAATGCAAAGCTCTTGTTCAAAATGATTGAGTTTGACATAAATCAAACAGAATTTACTATCAATGCAATATCTAGTTAACACAGCATTATCGCATACAAGCCGTGGCCTGTGTCTAGTATGGGTATTGTATACGTGACCTTGAATATAATAGATAGGTTTATATGAGTTGACTGATTTCTGAGGGTGTTAGACAAATAGTTGCTCTTTTTTTATCTTTATTTATTTACTTTTTTCTGTTGAATGATGATACTCATTATTATTTTGATAATTATTGTTGTTATGTTTTCTTATTCTATGTTTTTTCTTTTGAATTTAATTAATTTCTTCAAAGTGTCTTTCTTATTCTTGTTGATTGTGTTATTGTTATTGATTATGTTATTCTGATTTTGTTTATTCTTATTTGAATTCTTTTTGGGTATTGCAATCATCATGATCTATTGTTATTGATGTTATTATGATGGATTATTGTTACTGTTGATAGTTGTAGTATTACTATTTGCAGTATCTGTTGTTCTGATGATGTTGATGTTTATCATGATTTTATGATGATGATGGTCATCATCATCATCATCATTATCATCACTAAATTACAATGGTTGATACTATCACCATTGCTATTGTTGTTGTTTTCCTTATTTTTATTAACACATTGTGAATGGAGAGTTGATCAAGCTAACTGGCTATCAGAATGGGATGTTTTTGATGCCATGCTCCATGATCCTAGCAACGAATATTTGCCCAATGAACGTTTCCATTAAATCCATCACAAAAGATTGTAGGCTGACTTTGGAAAGCTGTAGCTCTGAAACTAACCCCGTAATGGTCATAATACTTCATGACTAAGTGTACTTCAACAATGAGCAGTTTCCAATGTTGTGACATGTATGCAATAACACCTGTCTT
>NW_028234410.1:32793713-32808713 GCF_977035675.1 Penaeus japonicus
TTTTTTTTCCTGGTTAGACCAAATAAAGATGAAAGTGTTTGTAAAGAGGCATTGAATCAACTTTATAAAACTTGTGGCACACGAAAAGGCATCAGCAAGGTTGCACCATATCTCACTGATGCTGCTCCCCATCACCATCCACCACTTGACACTATCAGAGGAACACCGACAAAGACAACTGTTTTTCCTTTGCAGTTATCTTGATGATTTGGAGCGTATCATATCATCGGACTTCTTACCGACCGAGCAGGATATTCTTAGGGCTCGAGTACCAACCACTGGAATCATTGAGTACCCCTTTGATCTGGACTCAATCATCTTTAGGTATCAGAAAATCTTGAATTCATTAGGCCCTCCCCTATCAGCCAGAGCAGAGTAGCTAGATCCCAGTGCATAGAGTTTATACCAGTGCCGTTAACCTAACATTGTGGAGGTAGAGTCCCTTTTGTACCCCTATGTCAGCATTGTAATGCTCTGCAAATTGTTGTATAACAGAGTTGCAATTACAACTACCACCCATGTCTCCCACAACCCAAGGACTCTCATAAAGTCTCTCATTGTTTATCAAGAGTGCGGTCCATAGTTGATTCCCTATCAACCGTTGGAATCTCTATTGTGTAGTCATATCAGTGGCTAATATCTGAGTCAAGATTTAGTGATAATTTAAATTTCCTGTTGTGCAAAACTTATCTTTCCTATGAGTGATTGTCCTGAAGAGGAAAAAAATAATTGCATATATTAACAAGGTTAATATCTTCTGATGCATTTTGGATCTGGATTGCAAGATCCACATGGTAAGGAGATTTCCCTTCCACAGATTGAGCTTTGTACATACATATTTATTTTCTTTTCCTTTTAACAAAGAAAACTATTTTTGCACAGTATGAGATTTAAATTTAAGCTATCACTAAAAGAGTAGCCAAATTATCTATTCTTTAATGCATCATGTAAAAAACAGACAAAGAAAAAAAATCCCCATGAATGTTAAACCACCAGACATGCAACCTTATGCTTCAAGGAAAGGCAAGAGGCACGTGAATTTACCTGTAGTCATTGTGCACCTGTTACTGCACAATACATGTGTCCTCACCCTTCATACTCTTTCACGTACTTTATGTGTTTGTTCCCAATATTATTTATATCTACCTAGTGTGACCGTATGCATCATCTTGTAGTTATCCTCTATACATACACATGAAATCTGAGGTCCTTGGGGGTATAGATAGTGCAGTAGTTTGGTTTCAAAACGCTTACATTGTGCAACTCGGTCCCATTATGTATATAAATATATATATTTATATATATAAATTTTATATGTGCTGTATTAATCTATAAATGTTCTTCATATTTTTTCTTTTCTTTTTTAGTTTTATGGAATTAAGGAGAGAGTGGAGAACAATATCTTCACATCAGACTTTTATCTTTTGTAATTTATGTTTTGTAATCCATTGTTATAAAGACTCTGTATATAATTTTCATATCCATATTATGTTATTACTGTTTGATTAATGCAAACTATGAATTTGATTCATGATTTAAGCTTTTCCTAAAGATCAGTCATTTTTAACTTGAAGTCATACAAAAGTCATCTAAAAAACTAGTGTTGATGAATTTAATCAGTCATGCCTGTTTTTGTTCTTTATTTTCCTTTTCTCATTTCCACTTTTTTCTGTCTTTTGAATGTGTATTTGACATGTGATTCTCTGTGATGTGCTTTACTTGGGGTGGAACTTAAACCATGCCTCCACCTGCAGAATGGTAGATGTCGGTGGTCAGCGATCTGAGCGACGGAAGTGGATTCACTGCTTCGAGAATGTCACCTCCATCATTTTCCTGGTTGCACTGTCTGAGTATGATCAGATCTTGTTTGAGTCTGACAATGAGGTGAGTTGTGAGCAGAAATATGCATTCTTGTGGAAGTGTGTTGTTGATAACATTTGATGTGGTGTATATGTATATATATATATATATATATGATTGTATATAGTTGTTTGTTGTTTTTGATATTGGAATCTCTATGATTTGCTGTCTCCTCTTGCTAGTCCATACTTAAGATTCATAAAGGTTAGAAGCTAAAGTAAAATGCTTTGATTGTTCAAAAAAGGTTTTCCGATATGATTTTGTATGGTGCAGTATCACCATACCACTTATTTAGTTTCTTGAAGAATATTGTCCTTTCAAAAAAGTGAAAAGGGAAATATCCTAAATTTCATGATATGTTTTATGTTGTTTGAATTTTTTCCTTTGCATAAGAGAAATATTTTGAAAGAAAAGAAGACTTTGCTTACTTGTATCTTAATAAAAAAGAAAGAAAAGAGGAAAAAAAGTATTAGAAATTAGATATGAATTCTGTTTAACATTGTTGTGTTAGGTAGTTATAGTGTCCATAGTGCAAATAGGGTTTTAGTGATGCAACTCTCCCAATGTTTCAGTGACATCTAAGTTAGCTGATTATTTTAGTGGCCAGGTCAGTGTTTGTATGGAAACCCGAAACCCTATAGGATCCACTCTTCTTCCTATATCTTGGCCTCCTTCATCTCCTGTTAGTCTTCTTTTCTCCTCCTCATACTCCTACTCTCCTCTTACTCCTTCCTCATCTTGCTCTGTCCTCCTCCTCCTCCTCCTCCTCCTCCTCCTCCTCCTCCTCCTCCTCCTCCTCCTCCTCCTCCTCCTCCTCCTCCTCCTCCTCCTCCTCCTCCTCCTCTCCTCCTCCTCCTCCTCCTCTCCTCCTCCTCCTCCTCCTCCTCCTCCTCCTCCTCCTCCTCCTCCCTCCTCCTCCTCCTCCTCCTCCTCCTCCTCCTCCTCCTCTTCCTCTCCTCCTCCTTCCTCCTCCCCTCCCCCTCCTCCTCCTCCTCCCCTCCCCTCCCCTCCCCTCCCCTCCCCTCCCCTCCTCCCCTCCCCTCCCCTCCCCTCCCCTCCCCTCCCCTCCATTTCCTCTTCCCTTTCCTCTTCCCTTTCCTCTTCCTCTTCTCCTCTTCCCTCCCTCCCATTTCTTGTCTTGTTAATGCTCTCTTGTAATGGGGAAGATTCCCCCCAAATTAATACATAATTATGGTAGATAAGTATCAGTTGCATCTCCTGAAACTAATTGTTCGTGGCACAGTGTTATCTTCTTTTCTAAAAAAAATCTTTCTTTTTGGTCTCCCTCTTTGACCTGAACTTAACCCTACTTGTGCATCAAGACTGAAACGTTTTGATCCACTTTCTTCCGCTAATCAGCAATGGATACATTCAGTCTTTTTTTAGTTTCAAATGAGGAGGCATCAGAATAGATTTATAATCTTGTTTTAGCCATTAGCTCAGGTAAATATGACAGTAGTTAAGTAAGGAAATACTGTTTTGGATATTGCCTGGTGTGTTGTTTGAAGTTTCTCTTGTCTCTTTTTTTTCATTAAGTAAAGGGAAGGTAGTCTTTAATGGGACACTTGGCTCAGATAATGCATTTACTAATAATTAGTTTGATGAAATAGCATTTGAGTTTAGTTGTCTATATTGTGTATTCATTCCTCATATTTCAGTCTCCTTTATTTCACTTTGGTTAAATTTCTTTTTTTGTGTGTGTCTTGTATCTGGGAGGATTCCCTGAATACAAATTATGTGAAATTTTGATATTGTTATCATTGCCACTACTGTCATCATCATCTATATAATTCTTATTTATTTTCCTGGCTGAAATTCACGTTTTCCTCTTTACCTTTACAGAACCGAATGGAAGAATCAAAGGCCCTGTTCAAGACCATTATCACATACCCCTGGTTCCAGCACTCGTCTGTTATTCTCTTCCTTAACAAGAAGGATCTGTTGGAGGAGAAGATCATGTACTCACATCTGGTGGATTATTTCCCAGAATATGATGGTAAGTTAGTGCTTAGGTTTTGAGGGTTATTCTTATTTGCAGAAGATCAGGAAACAAACAGCATGGGGATAGGCCAGGAAAGAGAATGTTTAGGCAGTATGAAAGAAATGCATTGGAATGGAGAGAAGGGGAAAATACTCTAGAAGATTAAATGAGCTACAAACAAGATATGGAAAGCATGAGGTTGTTGCAAGTGGCTTTGTATGCATTACTTAACTTTTAAGATTTGTCACGGGTTTAGCTCTGGGTATCCACTCCTCATGATATAATACTGAATTAAGATATTTTTGAGTCTGTCTATACACTGGAGGAAAATTTAAGTGGAAAATAGCTTTATGATTTTGTTACTTTTGCTGATTTTGATGGAAAAATATAAAATGTCAGCAGGATGATAATTTATGTTCATAAGTTTTGGCTGGATTTATAATGTTTACGCAGGGTGCTATAAAAGCAAATTTTAATTTAGACAGCCATAGTCATAATAGATATGATAAACAACCATGAATATCATGTTTGGTACTCTTACAAATGAATAATCATATTATATTATATTATTATACTTGTGTAAAAGTTATTAATATTTACTTGGTGCTCACCTTATTTTATATTTATGAAGGAGATATTCAGGCAAATTTATTTTAACATGGGGATCTTTACTAAGTTATCACATTAAGGACAAATCAAAACTTAAAAACACATTAAAAGCACATACAAACTATCCCAGGTATTTGGATTCAGGAATTCCTTTCAAGGCCAAAGTTTTCACAACAAGCCTTATGCCATCTTGCCATTAGATAACGTAAAGGTGCATTACCCTCGATGACACTTGTTTGTTATGACCTCCAGGACCAAAAGAGGACCATGTTGCAGCTCGTGAATTCGTTCTGAAGATGTACCTTGCCCAAAACCCAGATCCCGACCGAATGTGTTATTCTCACTTTACTTGTGCCACAGGTCGGTTTGGTCGTCACAGAACTAAGAGCTAGCTAAATGTATTACCAAATGTAGATGGACATGTCCGTCTGGCCAGTCAGCTTTTATCTTAACACCTTTTATAAAAGTATTTAGTGGTTCATGTAAAAGCTTGTACTCCTTATGAAAATGGGGAATTTTTTTCTGAGGCTTAGACTGAATTTTCTGATCCCTCTGAGTCCATATTTATGTATGTGGAACAAGCAGAGAAGTGCAGTTGTTGAGCAACCCATATAGCTGGATTTTAGTTATTTGGATTAGTTGATACGCTCTTTAACTCAAGTCAGAGATAGTAAGTATAGTCGTGTTTATGCATAAGTAGTTTGTCCTTTTAGCATTGTATGAAAAGTTGTACTTATGTAGTTTAAAGATATATAATGACAGCCACTTAGTTTGCAACACATGCTAGATGTATAAAATTTGAATGGATTATGATGGAGTGAAATAGAGGAGTGTAATTAATGCTTCTATCTAAAATATGATATCAGACGTGTCATTTACATGATACCTTGTGCAGAATCACTCTTTGAACCATCAGATGCAAATTGTAAAGGTAGATAGTACGTATGTTTATTTCAGTTCTTTTTTATTATTTTTAAATCATATGTGAGACAGTTTTGAATTTTAAAATATAGCTCCAGTGATTTGTCGATGAAGAGGATCTACAATTTATATTTTGTAAAATTTTATTCTGTTAACTCTATATATTTCAGGGATAACTTGAACATGTATGCCCAAACATTTGCACATACATGTACATGTGTGCCCACACACGTGCATGCTCGCACATGCACTTGCGCATGCACACACACACACACACACACACACACACACACACACACACACACACACACACACACACACACACACACACACACACACACACACACACACACACACACACACACACACACACACACACACACACACACACACACACACATTCACATATTACAAATTGCAAATTGCAAGTTGCAAATTTACATGCATGTATACCTACTTACAAACAAGCATACATATATACATATGTACATTTTCATTACGTGAGTTAATTGAAAATGTTAGATTCAATAGAAGCCAAAAGTGCAATGATATTATACTGTTTTTTTTTATGTCTTTATTTGTAGACATTGAGGAAAACAGATATATTGAATATGTGGTAAAATTGACTGAAGAGAAGAATCCTGTAATGAATTAAGTATTTATTTTGTGTTTGTTTCTTGAATTTTTTACTTTTATTGATATGCAATGATTTTTATTTACTTTCGAGACTGATGATATGGTATATTGATTATCTGCAATGTGTATGAGTAATTGATGGCCTCTTTACAGGTATGTTATCTGTGGTTTGATTAATCCAGCTTAGAGGTTCTCTTTTTTTACCCTTTTTTTTTATCACATTCAATGGGGTGAGTCAAGATTATTGATACTGAATGATGATCTGTCGAGGCAGAAGCGGAGGTGGTTCTTTAGGGGAGTTCAGACTGCGTAAAGTTGCCAGGCACTGCAAATGACAGCAGTTATTGTGGAATTAGATTTTATTTATTTATTTTACTCATCAAGTTGTTCTCTTCTGATTAATGGTTGATGTAGAGTTTGGGAGGAGAGAATATAAGGATACATATTCATTTATATATATATATATATATATATATATACATATATACACATGTATATATATGTATATATGTATATATATGTATATATACATATAATATATATATATGTATATATGTATATATATGTATATATACATATAATATATATATGATATATGATAATATATATATATATATTATTATATATGATAATATATATGATATATATATAATATATATATATATATATAATATATATATATATATATTATATATATATATATATATATTATATATATTATATATATATACATTATATATATATATAATATATATATATATATATATATATATGTATATATATATATATATATTATAATATATATATATTATATATATATATTATATATATATATATATATATATATATATATATATATGTGTGGGGTATGTGTATATGTATATGTGTAATATATATATATATATAATATGTATATATATGATATATATATATGTATATATATATTATATAATATATATATGTATATATATATATATGTATATATATATAATATATATATAATATATATATAATATGTATATAATATGTATATAATATATATATGATATATATATATAATATATATATAACATATATCTATAATATATCTATAATATATATATATATATATATATATTTATATACACACACACACAAACATATATATATACACATTTATATTGAAGCGTATGTTTGTATATTGGAATATCAATATCTATTATTAATGGGTACAAGCAGTTATAACAACAGAAATTGCATATAAATGAGATTTTTTATGAGGACATAGAATGATCTTAGTGTTGAAGAGAAGGAAAAGAGACAGTCATTCAACACATTTTTGTCCATTTTAAGCAAGAGAGATTCATGCAAAAGATACTGCATGAAAGTTTTTTTTTTTTGTTGTTTCCACATTCTTCAGATATTTATAGTGATGGTACTTGTGCTTCATCCTAAATGTTCTTTTCCAGGCCCACAGAGGGATGCCATTGCAGCCCGGGAGTTCATCCTACGTATGTTTGTAGAATTAAATCCTGATCCTGAGAAGATTATATATTCACATTTCACATGCGCGACAGGTAAACAGCACCTACTGTGGAAGTGAACATGCATGATGGCCCTTCTAGACTGAATGTTCAGGAAGGCTTGAGACGTGAAATGTTCCTCTCTGTTGTCCGGGGTGCCTATGCATGGTGGGGTACCTTTTATTGTGTGTGCAGTTGCCATGCATCCTAAGTGTCAGACTAAGGGCCTCTCGGTCTATCAATGGAAATCAGGGCACTGGTGTGTGGCTACCTCCTTTCTTTTTTTCCTTTTCAGCAAGCTTTTTGTCCTTTGATTTTTGTGTCTCTCTTGAATGAATGAATCATGAAAGGATGATGAAACGATTAATATGGTTGTTTTTATTTCTTTTGCATGCTGCATCTGGCTTCTTCCATCTGTGTATTGTCTGGATTCATCCTGCATGTCTGCATGACACATCTCTTCTTGCTTTTTGAACTTTCAAACAATACACATAACTTGATTCTTTAAATACATATTTACTCTCTAAAATAACTGAATAACCACAAAACACCAACACCCAACACTCTTGACCAAATTTCTGGAACCAAAACAGACACTGAGAACATCAAATTGGTGTTCTGCGCTGTAAAGGATACCATCATGCAGAATGCTCTTAAGGAGTACAACCTCGCCTAATGTTCCTCCTCTTACTTCTCTTGTGTTCCGTCTGTTCATCTACACTTGCAAGGTGATTTTGTGGGATGCCAGTTGTATACTGTACACTTGGAACTGTAGATATCATCCCTAGTTTTACTATGATTAGTTGTAGTGTTGCTCACCAGAAACGTTCTAGATGCATGAACTTACAACAAAGTAACAGATCGAGTATATTTGTGTCTTTCTACCTGTATTTGTATATGTATGGTTTTGTGTTAGTTGAGGTATGATGTGAATGTTGATTTCAGTGTTGAAGTTATATAGTTTTGTATAACCTTCTTGAGTATATATTTTGTGTCTGATTTGGACCTGAGTCTATGTTGTTTCTTGCATTTAGAAAAGTAATTTTGGATTCCTATTTTCCTTGATGTAATTGGTTGTAGAGTTTTTATAGATGTTTCTTATTAGAACTTTGCTTTAGATCATTAATAATTTGAAGTAAAGTAAATTATCTTGCTATAGTTTGTAGCTTGGTAAGAGATGTTCATGATTAGTGTGAAAATATCAAATTACAATTTTCCATGAATTAATATTGTGTTTTATTGTTTTTTTTACAGACACTGAGAACATAAGGTTCGTCTTCGCTGCCGTCAAAGACACAATCCTGCAGCTAAATCTAAAGGAATACAATCTGGTGTAACGTAGAGCTGTGCCCAACTCTGGCCGAAAGTGTACCCAAGGTGAAGTGACAGCATACCCCCCTACTCTTGTGAGGGGCTGTCGGTTGAGGCCTCACTTCATCACCCTAACATGGACACTAAACTATGAAGGCAGTCATATTTTGCATTTTTAAAACCCATATTCAGTGTCCCAAAGAAATAAAGGCTCTATGCTTTATTTTTCTTTCTTTTTTCTTTTTCTTTTTTTTTTCCTCAATTTCCAAAGATTTGTGTGAGCCTTCAGTTCCCTTCCAAGTCAAGCCATCCTGTTTGGGACAGCTTCAGCTATTTGCAGACAGCCTAAATTGAGGATGTTTTGATGCCAAAGGGCCTTGACACCTTCAATTATGTAGTTCCAATTTATGTAATGTACGCCATTTCCAAGTCCTCAGTTGCGTACAATGTCTGTTAACCCAAAGTCTCACACCCGGAAGGGGCGGATTAACTAGTCCAAAGCCATGACTGGTTCCATTTTTGACTGTTGCCATGTTGCCAAAAGGACCGCCCCTACCCATGTCCCGTGCTCATTACCAACGCTGCCAACGAGCTTAGTGCTCTCTGGTCGTAATGGTGCTCCCTAAGCCCTGATTCACGCGTGTGGATGTGTGTGTGTCGCTTAAGCCACACTCAGCCGCTGCTACATGTGCGTAACTTGGAGCTAATGTTAGTGTGTACACTGATAAACATCATGGGCTGACACACTCCACATCTAACGAAGTATTGCTCCAGCCTCGTTTTCTTGCCTTTGCGGGAAAGTTTGCTTGCCTTGCAGGTGATTGTTAGGATGTTTTGTGTTGGTGGCTTTTGTATATTACACATATATAAACATTATGTGGTCTAACGTTTCATCTTTAGTGTGTGATAATATGTAGTTGATCATGAGAGGAGCTATCCATAATGTATAGGCCTGCAAAGTTTCCTGGGGGTTAAGGAAGAAAGAAGTGCTTGCTACTGAGACTTTTATGCACCTCCAAAGTAATGCATCTGGACCACAAGTAAGTAGAGCACAGAAAACTACTTGAAGATGCAACAGCCAAATGCAGTGAGTCTTATGGCGTCCAGAGTGTGAGAAAAGAGAAAGAGTCAACAGAACAACAGAGAAGGAACAACAGAAGAAGAAGCAGTTTTGAATTCTGATTTCTGAGAGTGATACTTAGAAATGTTAAGCATTGAGTACTTTGCTGCCACTTACCTTAGGTTGGTACAAATCTGAATAAATCAGGTACCAAGTATGAGTAGCTGCTGTAAGATTTGGAAATGTATCTACCTATGAGGGCATCAGTGCTTGTGATATATTGGTGGTAGCGAGTATGGCTTTAAAATGTCTCCTTAGATAGCCAGATCTCTTCTGCCTGGTGAAAGGCAAAGCCAGGTACCAACACTACCTACCAAGTGACACAGAAGCTTATTGGTGAGGTGCTACAGACTGTAGGCTCTTAATATCTACTCTTGCGTCAAAAAGTGCAATTCAAAGATAGCTGACTCGGAGCTGAGACTTAAGACTCTTGTGGCTTATGCGAAAGTGAGCCTAGAATGGTATTTTTGAGTATCACTAGCCATTTACTGATAATCATGCTTGTATGTGACGTGTGTTCAATGCAACCTGGGCACAAGGGTGTGCCTGCAAACGTGTCCAGCACTGTCCCCGATGATAGGATGTTGATTTATGATAATGAGTGTGATAATGGTGATGATTGTTGAATGATGATGATTGTAGACGGAAGCACTAGTCAGTATGGGCGCGGGTAAACACAATTGCCCACTGCTCATGTTACTTGTATATATGTGTCTGTAATAATAACTATTAGGTGTATGGGTGCGGGGTAACCTGGTGAACCCCCATGGATTGCCAATAGAGAAGGTAGCGAATGAACGGATGCTGAGAGTAAATGAACAGACCACGGACAAAGACGTTCCAAAAGCTTGGCGCACCCTAGCGAAAGGGCTGTGTGCTAATTCTAGTCTCTGGTGCCATCAGGTGTTTCTTACTAGACAAGCCCATTCAGTTTTGGGCTGGTCTGAACCTGGCCATTCTGGCAGACAAACTCGGATCAGCTGGTGAGGGAGAAAAAACCCGTAGTTGACAGCTGAGCAGAGCGGGCAAAGTGGCTCATGATGAAAGCTTTGCCTGCAGCGTAGACTTAGCTCAATCCCCAGCCATGTGAGGTACGCATGGCACGTGTGCTTCTGCTTGCAGGTTCTGCCATGTTTGTTGGGCTGCTTGTATAATTAGTAGAGAGACTAATGGAATTACACACAGCCCTGGAAATGAGCCTTGACCTTCCAATCGTTTGTACACTTGTTGTTATATTCTTAACTTCAGGTTGCATTTTGTCTATTGTTTGTAGTATGTACAGACCAAGTAAGGTATTATTTTTATTCATTATCTTTACTTTTATGGAAAGAATGTGTTGACAAGTAATTACCAATCATGTGTATTCAAAAAGACTTGTACTAAGGTTAAAAAATTGAAAACCCCATATGTACCAAAGTATAACTTGATTTTATTTTTGAAGTGGCCGACATGTAGCATGCAGTAGTAGTGGGCGGAGGAGGCGTCCACATAGCCACCCTGCTGCCCTGCCCCGGTATTTAGCACTGCCTACTGCTCCACCCACCCTGGGTCCTCCCCCGGCCCTGGGGGGCATGGAAGCTTTGGCACCGGGGCAGGTGTGGCTTGGGGGGGCCAAGGCCCCAGTCTCCCCCCTGCAGGACCCTGGCCCCTCCCTGGCATGTTGTCGCAAGATGTAACCACCAGAGATGAACTAAACCTTTCTAATGGCTGCACCTTGCCCTGCCTCCTTCCTGGTGCCTAGCCAGTCACAACAGCGGTGTTTGGCTAGGTACTAGCGTGTGGGCAGCAAAAGGTCAACAATACACCTGCTGCCCACACTTCCACCCATCCTCTGCAGTGCTTCAACCACACCAACTCGGTCCACTACTGTACTATTCATTAAGCTTCAGACCGAAAGAATAAAGAGGGATTTGTGTTTTAAGAATAAATATTTATTGAAACAATTATCTTTTTAATTTTCCTTCCATATTTGAAAAAGGTAACATTTGCCATTATACAGTGCATGTTTAGAAAATTCTATCTATCTATCTATCTATCTATCTATCTATCTATCTATCTATCTATCTATCTATCTATCTATCTATCTATCTATCTATCTATCTATCTATCTATCTATCTATCTATCTATCTATCTATCTATCTATCTATCTATCTATCTATCTATCTATCTATCTATCTATCTATCTATCTATCTATCTATCTATCTATCTATCTATCTATCTATCTATCTATCTATCTATCTATCTATCTATCTATCTATCTATCTATCTATCTATCTATCTATCTATCTATCTATCTATCTATCTATCTATCTATCTATCTATCTATCTATCTATCTATCTATCTATCTATCTATCTATCTATCTATCTATCTATCTATCTATCTATCTATCTATCTATCTATCTATCTATCTATCTATCTATCTATCTATCTATCTATCTATCTATCTATCTATCTATCTATCTATCTATCTATCTATCTATCTATCTATCTATCTATCTATCTATCTATCTATCTATCTATCTATCTATCTATCTATCTATCTATCTATCTATCTATCTATCTATCTATCTATCTATCTATCTATCTATCTATCTATCTATCTATCTATCTATCTATCTATCTATCTATCTATCTATCTATCTATCTATCTATCTATCTATCTATCTATCTATCTATCTATCTATCTATCTATCTATCTATCTATCTATCTATCTATCTATCTATCTATCTATCTATCTATCTATCTATCTATCTATCTATCTATCTATCTATCTATCTATCTATCTATCTATCTATCTATCTATCTATCTATCTATCTATCTATCTATCTATCTATCTATCTATCTATCTATCTATCTATCTATCTATCTATCTATCTATCTATCTATCTATCTATCTATCTATCTATCTATCTATCTATCTATCTATCTATCTATCTATCTATCTATCTATCTATCTATCTATCTATCTATCTATCTATCTATCTATCTATCTATCTATCTATCTATCTATCTATCTATCTATCTATCTATCTATCTATCTATCTATCTATCTATCTATCTATCTATCTATCTATCTATCTATCTATCTATCTATCTATCTATCTATCTATCTATCTATCTATCTATCTATCTATCTATCTATCTATCTATCTATCTATCTATCTATCTATCTATCTATCTATCTATCTATCTATCTATCTATCTATCTATCTATCTATCTATCTATCTATCTATCTATCTATCTATCTATCTATCTATCTATCTATCTATCTATCTATCTATCTATCTATCTATCTATCTATCTATCTATCTATCTATCTATCTATCTATCTATCTATCTATCTATCTATCTATCTATCTATCTATCTATCTATCTATCTATCTATCTATCTATCTATCTATCTATCTATCTATCTATCTATCTATCTATCTATCTATCTATCTATCTATCTATCTATCTATCTATCTATCTATCTATCTATCTATCTATCTATCTATCTATCTATCTATCTATCTATCTATCTATCTATCTATCTATCTATCTATCTATCTATCTATCTATCTATCTATCTATCTATCTATCTATCTATCTATCTATCTATCTATCTATCTATCTATCTATCTATCTATCTATCTATCTATCTATCTATCTATCTATCTATCTATCTATCTATCTATCTATCTATCTATCTATCTATCTATCTATCTATCTATCTATCTATCTATCTATCTATCTATCTATCTATCTATCTATCTATCTATCTATCTATCTATCTATCTATCTATCTATCTATCTATCTATCTATCTATCTATCTATCTATCTATCTATCTATCTATCTATCTATCTATCTATCTATCTATCTATCTATCTATCTATCTATCTATCTATCTATCTATCTATCTATCTATCTATCTATCTATCTATCTATCTATCTATCTATCTATCTATCTATCTATCTATCTATCTATCTATCTATCTATCTATCTATCTATCTATCTATCTATCTATCTATCTATCTATCTATCTATCTATCTATCTATCTATCTATCTATCTATCTATCTATCTATCTATCTATCTATCTATCTATCTATCTATCTATCTATCTATCTATCTATCTATCTATCTATCTATCTATCTATCTATCTATCTATCTATCTATCTATCTATCTATCTATCTATCTATCTATCTATCTATCTATCTATCTATCTATCTATCTATCTATCTATCTATCTATCTATCTATCTATCTATCTATCTATCTATCTATCTATCTATCTATCTATCTATCTATCTATCTATCTATCTATCTATCTATCTATCTATCTATCTATCTATCTATCTATCTATCTATCTATCTATCTATCTATCTATCTATCTATCTATCTATCTATCTATCTATCTATCTATCTATCTATCTATCTATCTATCTATCTATCTATCTATCTATCTATCTATCTATCTATCTATCTATCTATCTATCTATCTATCTATCTATCTATCTATCTATCTATCTATCTATCTATCTATCTATCTATCTATCTATCTATCTATCTATCTATCTATCTATCTATCTATCTATCTATCTATCTATCTATCTATCTATCTATCTATCTATCTATCTATCTATCTATCTATCTATCTATCTATCTATCTATCTATCTATCTATCTATCTATCTATCTATCTATCTATCTATCTATCTATCTATCTATCTATCTATCTATCTATCTATCTATCTATCTATCTATCTATCTATCTATCTATCTATCTATCTATCTATCTATCTATCTATCTATCTATCTATCTATCTATCTATCTATCTATCTATCTATCTATCTATCTATCTATCTATCTATCTATCTATCTATCTATCTATCTATCTATCTATCTATCTATCTATCTATCTATCTATCTATCTATCTATCTATCTATCTATCTATCTATCTATCTATCTATCTATCTATCTATCTATCTATCTATCTATCTATCTATCTATCTATCTATCTATCTATCTATCTATCTATCTATCTATCTATCTATCTATCTATCTAT
>NW_028234410.1:32816213-32823713 GCF_977035675.1 Penaeus japonicus
TGTATTAATTATTAGAACTTTATTATAGGTAACAAATTATCTGTCTAGCCTTTTGTAAATCACCTGATCATTCTTAAGTTTCAAGCCTCAGAACCCAAGGTTTCATGTAGGCCTATCCAATCTGATTAACCACTTCTGTTATTTTATGGTTTTGCATGTCACTCAAAGTATGGCAATCCTCCTTCTTTGGCACCTGATGCCAAGGCTAACAACATTTGATTTGGTGTCATTTAGCATTTATATACCTTTTTAGGTAAATGCTGTGATGCTAGGGAATATTATGTCACTGTTTCCAAGTGTTAGTGCCGTGTTATGTCATAATGTGATATCCCTTTTATGTGCTACAAATAGATTAAGGCCTCAGTTGGGCAGATCTTTGAAGACAAAGGAAATTGTCAGGTAAAACTCTGTACTATGTTATGAAAAGATTTGATTATCAAATTTTTTTCAATAAATCAATAAATCTGTGCATTAACCCATTCAAGCCGGGGCTGTTCCAGCTTTGCACGGTTGCAATACCGGGATTTTCGAACGCATAAGCCTAACGCCTCAAGATTCTCGGATGCACAAGCCGCGAGCCAGGGCTGCCCGCTCGCTCAACCCGAGGGCCAGGCTTGCTGCCATAGCTCGTCCCAGGCGTCTGACGCAAAAACCACAAAACATGGCATCATGTCAACCGGCTCCAATGGGTTAATAAGGTAGAAAAGAGGACAAGATTTATTCAAAATTAGTGATATCAAATAGATAAATTTTGTATCTGCACTGCTGAATCAAATGCAGTTTTAATTATCATTGGGATTAGGTTCTCGTGGAAATGAC
Source organism: Penaeus japonicus (assembly GCF_977035675.1). NCBI lineage: Eukaryota > Metazoa > Arthropoda > Malacostraca > Decapoda > Penaeidae > Penaeus > Penaeus japonicus. The sequence continues at coordinate 32,817,033 of NW_028234410.1, forward strand.
GTTGACTCCCGAGGGTACAGCAAATTTATCTTTAGCTTGAGTAAGAGCTCATGAAATGTGACTATATAATTATTTGTAATGTTATTCAGTATGGAACATCAATACCGAGGAAAAAATTGGGAATTGAAAGTTAAATTAGCCATGGAAATAATTAGCTTTTTCATTGATTTATTGGATCATTAGAAATATCTTGCAGAGGAGGTGTGGTTCCTGCCACTTGATGGTGCTACTCTCACTGCTGGTGGATGGAATTCTTGTTGCTTGGGATTTATTATAATTTTAGACTAAATTCAGCATCAATACTCTGTATTATCAATATACACCTTCAGTGAATAATTAGGGTTTCAATTTGATAGTTGATGGTTCTATTGATGATACATATTGCAGCTAGAGGGAGAGTTTGAATAACGCTGTGATTTAAATGGGCATCAGTATTCTCTTGTAATTAATATTAGTTTATGTTCTGGTCAGGAAAGAATGGATTTGGTGAATTTTTTTCAGGGCAATATCCTGTATCTCCTCACCTTTTAAAAAAAACATATATTTTTATTTGGGAGGGAAACTTATCAAAATTATCTTGATAAGATTTGTTTCTGTTGGGAGACCCCCCTCCTCCCCTTTGGGTATTGTATTAAGGTTTATTGATTGTTTTCTTGTGATCATATTTAGAGATAATACATTATAAAGTGAGGATATTGAATCAGATGAAAATTAGATGAAAATAGACTTTGAATATTTGAATTTTTCCCATCACATATTTTCAGTAGTCTGCCTACTGTACAACTTTTGTTTGGATTTGGGTTCCAAATTGTGAAAAATAAAATTTCAGGTATGGGTTTGGGATCTCACCCTTTATGTTTAAGCAACTGAATATTAAAGAGATTTCTGGTGGCAGACATAGTACCATTCAAAATCTTTCAGTTAGATATAGCTATAGATGATATTTCTTTTACATTTTGAGAGGTACTGGTAAAAACTAGGATTTCAGGAAAAATAATAACATGACCATGTGAACCAAATTTCTGTGTACCTAATCTCCTATCAAAAATATTTGCAGCTGCTTTTAGTTCTGAGGACTCATCAAAATAAATGATCAAGCAGTGCACTTCATGTTCCTTTATCTTCTGTAATCAGATATTACCCCGGATTAGGGGGTGCTGGATTGCCTATGTCTGACTATAGGGGTGCCCTTTATGGAGCCACATATTTGTGATTTTAACCCTCTGGACGGGTAGTACACCACGGTACCGCGCATTCAAGGCCCGTTCGCTGGGTGACATCATACGGCGTTGTTTATTTAACTGATTTAGGCCAATGTGTTCGAGAGCCCCGGCATTGTAACATGCAAGGCTGGAATGCCCCCGTCATGAGTGGGTTAAACTAAACCTTTGTTAGTGAATATCATGATAATTACAATGATAATTACCAGTGTTAGTCTTCAAATAGCTGTATGAATCCTGAAGTAATAAAGTAGTATAGAGCTTCATTCACCCTTACTGTCGAATATACCATAAATACTATCATCCTTTATATTTTTATGTCCATTGTTAGTACTAAAACTCGACTCTTAGTTCATTTGTGAGACCATCAGCAGTTGGTTTAATCTTCCACTGCCATGGCATGCAAATGTATCATGCAGCATTCTAGCCCACTCTCTCCATGCATGTAGATTCCATCTGACATCATGAGAGTGAATACAACAATTATTCAGGTCTCTATAAGGGATATAGAGAAGGCTTGAAGTGCCAAAATTGAGTTAGGCAGATTTGGACAGAGAAAGTCGAGCACTATTACCCCATGGGTTTAAACATGGCTTTCTCCTTATAATGTTAATCATATCAAAGATTTTGTGACCTCAGTGCCAGACCAGGTGTTACCGACTTCACATTTTATTGGTGTTTAGCATCAAACGTTTTTGGATGCTATGCTTTCATGGCTGTGTCATGAAGCTGAGAAGCTTGAAAGGAAGTTGCACTACATGTGATATAGGAATGTAAGAAAAAGAAAACAGTAAGTGCCACATTGGATATAATCAAGATATGTATATCATTGCATTTCCCAAACATTCCCATATCTGAATGCAGTCTATTAGCATATTAACCCTCTCTGGACGGGTGGTACAGTACTGTACCGCTCATTCAAAAGCCCAGTGGCCGGGCGGCACAGTATTGTGCCAGCCATTTAATTGATTTAGGCCTAATAATTCGAAAGCCCCGGCATTGTGACATTCAAGGCTAGAATGCCCCTGTCGTGAATGGGTTAAGGGAAATGTGCAGGCACCCCCTCCAATACTTTTTTTCCATGAATTATGACATACGATAACAAACATCTGATGCATCTGGTTGCAGTTGTATGGGTGGTGATTGGAGAGGGCTGTGGTATTGGGTGTTGTGGTGGTTGGTTTAATGCAACACAGAATTTCTTGTAAAAATGACGAGGGGTATGGTTGGATATGCAGAATCTCAAGGGGTACATTGTTGACTGAAGTTTAGGAAAAAATGTTATATTTAAAACATGACTACGATAATTTTTTAATATTACCCAATAACTTTTTTAAATAGGCCTAAGAAATCCAACTGTCTTCATGCAAAATATCAATGACTTTTGAACTAACTTGATTGTATATAAGATTTCATCGCAAAGGTTATGCCATTTTACAGGTTTACAAACTTAAATTGCATTTTTCTTTTTAAAAGTTAGGGCATTTACCATCTTGGAGACCTTGTACTCTCATTTTTTGTAGATTGACAGCCAACTTGTAAATTTGTTTTCATAATGCAAATTTTTTGATACTTTTAGTCTAACAAGTATCTGAACACAACCACTTTAACTTGCTGTCTTTTAACTAAATAGCAGTGCAACTGCTCTGAACACAATCCCTGGAACTAACTTCCTTTTAACTAAGTAGCTTCCTCGTCTCCCCAAATATTTTACATGTTGAAAACAAAACAATAATTTTTGCAGCTAAGGTCTGATGTAGTACCAAAGACTGCAGAGAACTTCCGTCAGCTTTGCACTGGAGAGCAAGGTTTTGGCTACAAAGGGTCCATCTTTCATCGGGTCATCCCCAACTTCATGTGCCAGGGTGGAGACTTCACCAATTTTAATGGAACTGGCGGAAAGTCAATCTACGGCTCCAAGTTCAGGTGAGCAATCTTGTTTGCTAAGGAAATTCACATTATAGGAAAACTTTATGTAGTGAGTGTGAACAGTGGAGGCATGCTATTACACAACAAGATATAAAGTGGAACAATTTGGTTGTGTCATTATTAGGTGACAATTCAGTTCATTGTTTCTGGAGTTCTCTTGATACTCATAACCCTATGACGACGGTGTGTCACACCCGTGTGACACAGCTAAATTCCCCATGCCGGGGTGTCATGCCAGTGTGACATTTCCAATGCAAAATTGCAATGGACCGGCGTAGAGGTTTTCACTTAGCGCGTGCCCCATTGGGAAAGGGTTAAGAGTTTTGCCATTACCATGATTTTGTTGCTAGACTGTCACATGACCATCCCCCATATACTAAGGGAGACTATACAACTAAAATTCTTTCTATAAACCATAGAGGGACTTTTGTAAGGTGGTCACACAAAATTCCAGCAAATTTAGCTTGACATAATTATCTTGATTTGTAAATGGACCACAGCTAGTGTCAAGTGACTGTTGTGAGACAATTGCTTGGCATAGAATGTTTCACAAATTTGTTTTTCATCTTGGTGTGTATAAAGTTTAATACTTGAGTCATCCCTTTATCTTGTAATTATAGTGAAGTTTACAAATAGACTTCATGATAGTTGGAATAATAAAAGATGACTGAATATACTAAGGTTCCATGATGGAATTATCTCCTCTTTCATTACATATTCTTCACTTAAAGTATATTCAAACTGGTATTCCAAATGCTGAATATCATAACAGAAAGTGCCATCTTAACCTCCTTTAGACCCATTTTGATTTCCTTAAATGTTCATATAATTTTATGTCAGTCATATTTGAGAAATAATATCAATCCCAAATTCAGGTTGGTTTTGTTTTCCCAAACATTTATGGTTTTAATTCTTTGGCACATATTACATTGGTAATAAGATTAAGATAAAAAAAAACAAAAAAAAAACTGCAACAGGCACATATTCATACACTGATGTGATGTGCTAACAGTCATGTTCATACACAAGCACATCATGTGTGAGTATGTATATATACACAAGTACAAGTTTTCCTTATATAGTCAAATTTCAGATTTTACCAAAATAATATTTTAGGACCTTTTATCTTTTGTCTAATATTTAAACTTTAACCCCATAACTCTTTTTACTTCTTATAGGGATGAGAACTTTGAACTGAGGCACACAGGACCTGGTATACTGTCCATGGCCAATGCCGGACCCAACACCAATGGCTCCCAGTTCTTCATCACTACAGTAACTACCCCATGGCTGGATGGTGCTCATGTCGTCTTTGGAGAAGTGGTTGAAGGCATGGATGTAGTCAAGGCCATTGAGAAGCTGGGATCTCGATCTGGCCGGCCATCACAGAAAGTCGTTGTGGCCGATTGTAATGAGTTAAAGGGAGAATGAGTTTGACGTCTGAAGTTTAAATTGTGTGTACAGATTGAAGGCGCAAAAAATATTTTCCTAATTCATGAAATATTGTAAATGTTTTCTTAGGAAGTTGTAAATGAGAAACAAGAATTATGTATTTAGAATTTTATATACAAAATGAATCAATATAACTTGTAAGACTTTTTTTCATAATAACTATATAAAAAATACAAATAACAATTATCATTACCCTTCTCTTTATTAATGAGGTAGGAATTACATAAATTGAATATAATGTTCATATTTACACAATAAGAGTGGGTCTTCTGTTATTTATTTAAACCAATTTTGGATTGGATAAATTCTTTTGATTTTTCATATATTCCAAAGAACACTGCTCCACCTAAGGATATCCACATTGTGCGAGGTACCACTCCAGCAAAGAGTCTGCAAGATAGGAAAAGATGTATGAAATATTTATATATACTAGGAAAGAAATTTTAAATCTTTAATCTAGATAATTTTTATTCATACTGACCATGAAACAGATTGATATATAAAGTATCAGATTTATTTATAGTATCCTAATACAGGAAGCTTTGGGTCAGGATAATCAAAATAGACTAAAGGCTGGTTTTGAATACCTACACTTATACATCTAAAGAAGAAAAGGGACCACGTAAGATGGGGATAATATTGCTAAAATCACCATAAAAATACCTCCTAAGTTTGCTATTACATGATTAGTATAAAGGTTATCTAAACACTATCAACATTATAGTTAGTAATGTGATTTGTTACAAGATATAGAAAATATATATACAGAAAAAAGAACAAACAGCTCTTAGAAAACATAGGCTCACAGAATAAGATGTAATTTTATTTCTGTTCTCATTAAAACTGTCTTTCAGTGTATTTGACTGATACTATCTTATAAAAATACAAAATTTCCACACAGGATATCAAACTGCTTATGATAGAAATATGGCTAACAAAAATGAGAAGGCAGTCATTAATAAAGAAATTCTTACTTCAAGGGACTATAACATGCTTTAGTACTTACCCTGATACTCCTTGTTGGCCATAAACTATCCTTATGGCATTGGCAATGTTTCCTTTAGCAATACTGCTATTGTGATCTGCTAACATTATCCTTGTTTTGGCAACATCTAATGGAGTTGTTATTGCAGCTGCCATTCCTCCTGTGACAAAGGAAACAAAAGGAGGTTATTTCATATTTAAATATACAACATACTTAAAAAAAAATACTGAATAAAATGAACAAGGCAGGGGCACAGGCAGCAACAACAGACAGGGAATATGCTCCACACCATCCTAGTTTTAGGACTCATCAATCCCCCCAAAATTTTAACCCACTCATGATATTTAGTGTCATTGGAATATTTCCCACATGGTGGATGCATCCTATCATATCATGGACTTTAACTGTATATACACATTGTACATAGTAATGTTAGTATATACTCATTGCAGTTACATTTGTAAATACACATTTTTCTTGACTTGTTATCCCAGAGGATAAGGCGGGATAAAATCACTTGGCAGACAGCTGTGCACACTTGTTATATTGCTGGTGGGAACAGCATTAGGTAAATATACACTCTGTTGTGAGTGGATTAAAAGGAGAGAGAAAAAAAGTCTAGTAGGCAACATGTCTTGTTACTAATGGGTATTAGAATAACATCATAAACCTTTCATTGATCATTGTGAAGTACAGGTATATAACCTACTCACAGACTGTAGTTGCTGTAGGTAGGGGTCAATTTACACATATAAGTGCATAATTCTCTTGATTTGCTAGCTAGCTGAACAGTATTATGTGCACTTTGAACACATTTAATTTCTGTCATGTATTCATCCTCTCTAAAAAGCCCTGCCAATTTAATGGAAGATACAAATAAGTCAAATGCTTATATCCATTTCTAAATTTGCTGTGTAAAGATTCCTATCAAGCATCTCTTTTGCTTTAATGCATTGGTGGAGGATGTTTCAAGTAGGGGTCCTAAATGTGATGGGAGTTTAGCAGTCTAGGTCTTGTGCCTGTAAGAATTTTGGTGACTTGGCCAGGTGTTGATTTCTTTTAGCCAGACATGCAGCCCCAGAGAAAACAATCATC
>NW_028234410.1:32828713-32836213 GCF_977035675.1 Penaeus japonicus
CTCTTGTTCTAAAGTACTGCCGATGAAGAATGTGCAGGTAGAATGAGAAGAGGAAGGTGACTCAAACCATACCCAGTGTCTAAAATGTGCTCCTGTGCCAACATGGATACCTTTTGCTGTGGCACTCACAGTCACAAGCACAGGTTTCCTTTCTCTTCTCTACCTCTTCATGTTATCTTCATTGTAGGTGGTTATGTTTCTTACTTGTTCATGACAGCACAAAATTGCAAAAAAATTAAGTTGCCTTTTGTCCTCCCATAAAAAAGCAATATTTCTATCACACTGACTATAAAGAAAATAATGAGCTAATATGGATCATATACTACAATTTTAATCAACTGCAGCATTGATAGAGCCTGTCATATGGCACATATAAGTCTCTAAACTCAATAAAACACAAAAAATAAAATAAAAATGACTAGTTTTACAATGAGTGACTGGAAGAGAGTAGGAAGATTCAAATTATGTTACTTCAAGTTGCCTCACTCTAAAATAAAACCTATCCTGGTGACTGGGCAAGTGAATCTATCCCCGTCCGCAATGGGTTAATAGAAACAGCAGAGGATCTCATATAAGGGGACAAACCAAGGACACCTGTTTAATTCTAATAACGCTGGGTAAGGTTTTGTGATTCCTTTGAGAGATGAGACCCTCTTCAATTTTTGTGAAGACATTAATTTTTCATTCTTTTTTACAGCCATCCAATGCTGGCTATCTTGCTATTATTTCTTGGCATATCCACATTGCATTTGGTGTCAGCTGTTGTGAGTAGTAGTAGAGTTTTTGCAGCAATTTATCTTTCCCAGCTATCTTCCTGAGATGTTGCACATCTTCAATGCATAGTTTGTGGTGACTCCAACTATGATGCTTTGCATCTCTCATTTTGCAGTCCCTTCCTAAGCTTTGGCGCTTTTATAGTTCTCATCATGTAATTTAAGTCGACTAAGAAAGCCCATAAAATGCTTAACTAAACAAATCCATTTAATACTCACCACTTCACCAGCTGATGCAGCAAACATGTGGAGCCCAGGTTCATATTTTGATGGCACTCTATTACTGAACAACTGCTTTACCCCCTCATATGCTAAGAAGAAGGTAGCAGCTGTAGAAAACAGGGTAGAGAAAATTAGTAATAACCCATTGTAAAATGCATCCATATTTCAAACTCAGACCAGCCTATAAAGACCACTAAATGGCAAAGTTAGGCAAGATTATCATTTTTTAATATACATCATATTTAAATTTTATTCATGCAGAAAACAAAAGACAAGGTGAAACCCTGCTAAAGTTCCTTTAACATGACTCACCCTACCACAGGAGCCAACTCTATTTTTTTCTTCAATTCTTCAATAAATTCCATAGGAAATTTCATATCTAGGACATCAATTTTGATACAAAATACAGTATGCCTGCCATTGTGACTTTGTAATTTGCCATTGTACCAGGTGCCTCTCCTGACTGCTTGCCTTACATCTGGCAGATTACAGGTTTTACTTTTATTTATGCCTTTGTTTGTTTTGTTGGTGCTCTGATATTATATATGATTTTGTGTCTTACTATATTTAGCTGTATATATCAACCCTTTTAGTGACTATATATATTTTTCTTATTACTCTTTTTATAGTCTTGAACTTATAAAGGTAACTGTATCTGTGAATGATGTATTTATCAATGTTATTGTCGATTTATGTGAAGAGATAAATGACATCTTATTACTTTTTTAGAATTTTGTAACGAATATCAAAATATTTTACATAAAGACATACAGAAATGAAAAATAATCATTCTTGACATGGGCAGCATAACAGGCTTAATCTTGCAATTACATTCAAAATTGCCCTATCATTTACATAATCTATTTTACGAGAAACTGTTAATTCTATAAAGCAAAACCTTATTTGAGGTTTAAATCCTTATATTCAGCATATCCTGCAAACCCCTTCCTTGATTTGGCAGGAAAGTCGCTACCCACCACTCAATACCTGCTAACCTGCTACTCATCACCTAGTGAGTCTTCATACACCCACATGCTACCATGTCATCTTTTCTTTAACCTGCTCTCTAGTGAGGACACTGTGGATGAGATGTTTGTGCCATTGAGATGAGGGGACAACTCTTTGATAGGCAACATGGTTTCTTCACCAAAAGAAAATAACAACGATGACTCAAAGTTTGACAAAGAGATTGTTGTAGATCTATTATGTTGGAGGGAGAGTGTGTGCATGCACATACATACTCACATATTCTAACTTAGTGGATTATTAAATAGTAACCTCCTTATCTCCATGGCACAAACAAAGTAGGCCTAGACAACATCTTTCAATTTGCTGAAATTAGGTATTCCTGAAACTTGTGTTCTGGTAAAGTAACAACATAAAAGTTTAACCTTGACCTGTATTGCTAAAATATGAAATTAAAACCTGATTTTATTTCACAATGTTACTGGAACTTCAACATCTTACCTTGGCCCAATAAGAGTGACTTAGAAAAATTTAGAAAAACAAAACAAAGACAGAGAGGAAGGAAATGCATGGGAGGGGAAAAAAGAAAAAAGGGTAAAATAATTTCAAATCTTGTTCTCTACATACCAGTTGGTGCAGAAGCAATAGCAGCAGGACCTATGCCACTGTAGATGCCTTTGAAGCCCCCTGAGGCCTTGAAACCGGCCTCACGCCTGGTGAATCGTTTGTTTGGTGTATAGAGGGTAGTCGGGGTTGTGATTAGCCGGAGGCAGGCTGAGAGAATGTCTGTTTGAGGGGTATATCGGGGTTTTAGTATTGGAGGGGGAATGAACTGTAGGTGTCATGGTGACCTATTTGTCACCACTGTAGGTTGTGCCTGTAGTTTCGTTTGAAGCCCCCTGAGCTGCCTTGAAAGCTGCGATTGTTTTTGGGCCTCACTCTGTGAGCCACTTCGTTTTATATGGTGTCAAGAGAAGGAAGGGTTTTGTGTACTCCAATAGCCTGGTGTACTTTTGGTATCCTGTGGTTGCCGTCTTGACTGTTTATGTAAAATACTTGTGTTTGAGTAAATACAATTCTGGTTTCAATCCATACTGATACATTATCAGGTGAATATAAATATAAATAAATATAAATATAAATATAAATATATAAATATGAATATAAATTGAATATAAATATGAATATAAATATAAATTTAATATAAATATAAACATAAATATAAATATATAAATATATAAATATATAAATATAAAAATATAAAAAAAAATATAAAAATATAAAAATATAAAAATATAAATAAATAAATATAACTTTAAATTTATAAAGTATATATGTTTATATATCGAATATATTAAAGAAATGTATATAAATTGAATAATAAATATGAATGTATAAAAATAAAATTTAATGGATAATAATAAAAAACATGAACTAAATATATACATATTGTAAAATATGGAAGTGTAGAAAATATAGTAGTGTGTGTAATTAAAAATATAAGAAAATATTAAAAATATAAATAAATAAATATGTAAGTGTGAGTAAATATGAATAGTGTGCTATTGTCGTGAGTGTAGTAGTAGTTTTATTAATAATATGTGTTAAATATCTATATATATGTATATATATATATGTGATAGAGAAGTGATATAGTGTAGCCTATTCTAGTGAGTGAGAGGTTTGTCTCGTATATATATATATATATATATTATATCTAAAATAATATATATATATATATTATATATATATATATATATTCTAATATTGATAGGTTTATATAATATATAGTTATTATCATCTTATAAATATATATATTATATATAGGATATATAATAAGTTTCTATATATATAGTTAATATATACACATGATACATATCAAAATATATATATGTGTGTGTGTTGTGTATCATTGTGTGGTGTTTTTGTGTGTGTGTTGTGGTGTGGTGTGGTGTGGGGTGGTGTGTGGTGTGGTGTGGTGTGGTGTGTGTGTGTGTGTGTGTGTGTGTGTGTGTGTGTGTGTGTGTGTATGTGTATGTGTGTGTGTATGTGTGTGTGCATGTGTGTGTGCATATGCATGTGCATGTGCATATGCGTGTGCGTGTGCGTGTGCGTGTGCGTGTGCGTGTGCGTGTGCGTGTGCGTGTGCATGTGCATGTGCGTGTGCGTGTGCGTGTGCGTGTGCATGTGTGTGTGCATGTATGTGTGCATGTGTGTGTGCATGTGTGTGTGTTTGCCTGTATTTTTGTATGCGTATGTAAATATAACTGCTTGTGAATTTTTGCTGTTTTCCAGATTTATAACACCTTTAAGAAGTGACAAGTAACATTCAACTTGAATACAACTTGAGATTTTTTAACTCCAGTATGGCATATTTACTTAGAAATGAATATACTTATAGACAGATGAAGACATATCTACTTACTAATAATGCAGTTATCATATTAGGTTCTCTGTTGTCCATTGTAGAGGGCTGGGATTGTAAACCATTCTCCTCAACCATAATCTGAAATATAATCACAATAATCCCACTAATTGATAAGAACATGTAACAATTAAAACAGGTAACTAAAGACCTAAGGATGCAATAAAATGCATAAAGCTTCAGTGTTGATAAAATATATAATTTTTGAAAGTTTCTACTTCCTCAGTCACTAATAAATTTGATACAATATTAATGTATCCATCTTTCACTTCTAAAGGAAATTAGAGAAACCTACAAAAGCTTAGAAAACCATGTTAAAACCAAAGATGCATTTATATTTCTATAATTTTACTCTCTAGAGGTGAAACAAAAAATAGATAACATGCAAATTTATGTAGTAAATATTTATCAATTGGTATGTTACCTATCATATGTAAAACCCATTCAGTTATGACAGTTCAAGTTAGCCATTTTCTAAGCTTAACCCTTTGGTGACGGTGCGTCACACCCGTGTGACAGGGCTAAATGCCCGATGATGGGGCGACGCACCAGTGTGATGTTCCCGATGCAATATTGCATAGGCCCCGCGTAGGGGGTTTCCACTTATCGCTGGGCCCGTCGGGATAGGGTTAATGATCAAACAAATATCTGGTAATGTTTAGAAGACACCCACATGTTTGTAACTGGGTTAGATATACAGGGACTAGGTCTGTTGATACTGCAGTACACACTCTCAAACCTTAACCAAACATCTATATTCTGGCAAGATAGAACAAATATCTCTCTGGTAATTTACCAAGCTCTATTTGGCTGGGAATATATAAGTTGGAAGCTTGTTGATCTATGCTGGTGTATAAAAAGATGAAGCCCCAGTGATTGATTGCCAATCATCAGGAATCAAAGCAATTTCCAAATGGATTTGGATTTAACACAACCAATATAATGATGAGGAAAAAATGTAAATCCCTTCATGTGCATGGAACTACTCTTATTATTACTGAAAGAATGAAAAATAAAGCAAATGAAAAATATCTTGGTAATTCAGTAATGAAGATAGTGACTGAGGCTGGGTATATTTTCAGTTTCAAACATACTTTATAATGTAAATAGTATAACTGTCAGACCAATGAATTCATTTATTCATTTTCTATGCCATACTTATAACAGAGTGAAAATAAATACATTATTAAATCCCTGAATAAAATAAATGACCATAATCAATGGGTGTATGCTCTGTAGACCTCCCTTGCAATTTATCATCAAATAATAAACAAATCTATACTTTATCTTGCCAAAATACATGTGGTGGAGTTTGTTGGCCTTTTTGTAGGTTGTTAATGGTGCAAAGGCTATAGTGATCACTTTAAAACATCTTGGAATTCGTCATTCACAAAACAGAGATATTGGGTAAAAAATTGGTTCTGCAGAAAGTAAAGACAAAGCCACAATCACATATCAAAGTCCCTAAATCTATGTTTTAGAATTTCACATTTAACGCTCATGTATATTCTAGCAAGAAAGAACTTGTTGACCTTAGGCAATTTACTATTAGAATCACCCAAAGAATCAATCAAAGCTTTATCCTTCTAGAATATAAATGGTAAAGGTTTGTTGAGTGTGGAGGGTATAATATTAATTGATGGGTCCCATTGTAAATAATGGTATAATTGTGAATGCCTTTGAAATAATGATAAATATTGGTAAGAACATTTTCAAAATAATCTTATCTGGACTGTTATGTCTTGAACTTCTTATACAACTTACAGCTTCCCATGTATTTTCTATGATCAAAAGGAAATACAATTATATATTCACTTAGGCACTACCTTTCATCCATCAGTTTAGTAGATTCTTGAATTTCATTGATAAAATATTGAAATCTTATCCATTCCATTTGTAAATTTTCACAGTAGTTGGTAGACTGTTCAGAATAGGACCACATGAAGCAATCCCTTGGCATACATACCTAAGCAATGGTCAACAAATCCTCCTCATATTTATGGCGAGGCAAAACTGGGACTGGTGCCCTGCTTGCCTATTAACCCATTGCGAACAGCTGTCGTGACATATACCTCAAGAGTTTTTGGTCTGATAGTGGGAACTGTGACGTACATGACATTAGGGGATATTTGACCAATGTGTTTCTTTATCATACTACGAGTAGTGAGTAAGTGACGATCATGTAATCATAATTGCCGTACTATTAAGCAAAATGGGTTTAACCTAAAATCCAAAACCTAGATGGCACCACTCTCTTCTAGCACCAGCAAGAGAGAGAGCCTTGAATAGTACCCATCCACAGTCTCTAGCAAGCACTGTTTTTAGAGAGCCATGGCACACAGCAAGTTGCCGACCTCTTGCTCTAAAGTACCGGCGATGAAGGATGTACAGGTAGAACGAGAACAGGAAGGTGACTCAAACCATGCCCAGTGTCTATAATGTGCCAGTGCCAGTAGAGCTGCCTTGTACTGTGGCACTCACAGGCATAAGCACAGGTTTCTTTCCTCTTCATGTTATCTTAATTGTGGATGGTTATATTTTTGTATTCTTTCATGACAGTACACAAATACAAGAAAATGAAGTTGCTTTTTGTCCTCTCATAAAACAGCAGTATTTCTATCACAGAAAATAATGAGCTGATATTGAACTCTACAATTTTAGTCAACTGCAGCATTGATAGAGCCTGTCATATGACACATACATGTTTCTTAAAACAATAAAACAAACAAATTAACCCAAAAATAACTCTAGTTCTACAATGAGTGAGTGAAATGAAAGATAGTGGGAAAAGTCAAGGTATGTGGCATGAAGCTGCCTTGCTCTGAAATAACTACCAAGGAAGTTGAGAAGCTCTACCTTGTCAAAATAAAAGTGCTGGAAGTTTGTTTGCCTTTACTGCAACAAAAAGCACGGTGTCTACAGCATTGCTTAGCCATACTAACAGAAATTTATGGACTTTGAAACAAATGTGGTTTTACCTTTACTTTCTGCAGATTATATTATAATACTCAAAAGTGTTATCTAATGTGTTCTTTATAGGTATTACCTTAGATTTAGTATCTCTTCGCAATCCTATATTGAGCTCTTAAACTTTCACATCACAATCAAACTATA
>NW_028234410.1:32843713-32846213 GCF_977035675.1 Penaeus japonicus
ATTTTACTGTGATTCAAGATAGTTTTATCTATAAAGGTTTGTAAAACCAAGCATACTGTATAGTGTATTGAACGTAACTGCCATTGGTTTGAAGAAACACTTATTTAAATCCTGGAGACTGAATTATATTATCTTAATTATCTTAAATAATCTATTAATCCTTATCAGCCTTATGTCATACCAACATCCGTTTTTTTTTCCATGGTTTCTCTATAAATATGTTATATTAAGAACAAAACAAACAAACAAAAAAACTGGATAATCAAGGTTTTGTCCAATAGTCAAAATCAGTCTAACATAGTATACATCAATAGTTTCCTCTTAATAGTATTCTCATGGGAGTGTGTCATGCAATTACCTCAAGGCCACATCTTTCATTAATTGATGTTTAGGTCCAGATTCATAAATTGTCAGATCATTATAAGAAATTTTCAAGATCTGGTGGCAAGAAATCAATATACCATATACTGCAGTTACTGTGAAACTGAACTAGATACTATAAATAAACCCTTGTGCAAAGGCCATGCTTTTAAATCAGTACTGACTATTCCATATGGGAATTATGGCTTTAGAGACCGTGATAAAGGCATTTATTTTATATCATAAAAGACTCATACTCTAGCAAAATTCACCTTGAATATAAGCTCACACAGAAATAAACATATAAACTAAGATACATTATACATCATTACTTAGAATGCTAAAAAAAGTTTGCCTGCTGTCATATACCCTTACCCTAAAATTAGGCCTCGTCAGTTATCATCACGGAAACTCATGAATATGTGACAAAGACTGTCTCACGAATAATTGATATACGGAATATCATATGGCTCTCCTTAGACCTATTCATAGCTCAAATGCCAGTAATTATGCAATATCACTTTTTGGGATAACATTTGTGTATAGGGAAGTTCGGAAACATGTATTGTACGTGTCCCCATAAAAAACTTTTATGGGGAACAAGGCTACCAGCAATTAAAATGAAAGCTAGATTGGTTGCGTGTTCGCTCCTCCGTCCTAGAACCCTGAGCCATGTCCATTAGACGGATGGACCGCTTGTATTAATGATGGCTTTGTATCAAAACAAAGTTAGAATACTACTCTTGCACGAAAAGGAAAAAGAAACATTGAAAGAGCTTATCATAAAAAAATTCAATGGAATATTAATCATGGCGTGTGGTCCCTAACTACGTTAAGTAGTGTATCGGTGACAATAATAGCATGGCTGTTATTGTATCGACGCCCAGCATAAATCCATGAAACAAAGCATGCATTCATTGCAGAGGGAATAATGATAAATTAAGGATTGATTTAGCAATGTTAATAACGGTATATGAATGAAAATCGAGGCTTACCTGGTATTCTAAGAGTCTCCGTTCACCCCGGTAAGAGACTCCTGAACCTTCCTGGGCCAAAACAACGTATTGGGCTGTTACCCCTTCCAGCACCGCATCCTGTCGAAGGGAGAAAAAATGCAGAAAAAATAACTACTGTAAAGGGTAGGGTTCATGGTATGCAGTACAAAAAAGAGGAAAATCCTGGTTTCATGGTATGCAGAAGAAGAAAAAAATAAGAAAATATAGGTTTCATGAGAAAAAATGAAAATCAAAGTAATAGTATTATATTTGAGTAGGTCTATTTCTTGTATCCTGAAGGAGTAGTGTTTAACTTCAAAATAATATTTAGTTTGCAAATTTGTAGTATCACTTATTCTCAAGTTAAGTGCAACAGATAAAAAGTCGTTGCTGACACGCGAGGGGGTTGAAAACAAGAAATCTATACGGTAATGGCACGCTATATTCAAAAAGTTTCCGCCCCTGCATTAGAGGATTAAAAATAAGATACAGGTTTAATTGCATGCAACATACAGAAGAAAGGAAAGATACAGGTTTAATGATATGCAACCGAAAGAATAAAAGAGAAAAAACAAAATGACAGGCTAAATGATATATAAAATATTTAAGCCATGAGTAGTTGACTAAGTAAACAAAATTATCATAGGATACAAAGGATTATCACCGAGGATAGTGTCTACGTACGATTAAACACTCCTGAGTGTCAAAGGGATAGAAGCTAAGGTCAAACTCGCACGTGACTTCTATGGTGACTCTCTGCCTCAGCACCAGCGGGTTCTCCGATCCAAGGTAGACCTCGTCTGGGAAGTTAGAAGGAGTTATAGACGTGTGCGTTTATGTTCACAAAAACACACACACACATACACTCAGATATATGTATATATATGTATGTATTTATTCATATGTATGCATATATGTATATATATATATATATATATATATCTACATATACATATATATATATATATATATATATATATATAAATATATATATGTCTATACATGCACACTGCATATGAAAGAAGGTGACCAAGCTGGGAAGAGAAGTATATCACAAACCTTCGCTGACGTTCTGGACATCATCGGGCAATGGACTTGAGTTCTGCTGCGCCATGAGCTCCAAGTATCTCGGGGTGACGTCACTC
>NW_028234410.1:32868713-32876213 GCF_977035675.1 Penaeus japonicus
AGTGAGACGAATAACTCGAGTAATGTGATGTCACGGGGAATGAAGAGGCCGTCCCATTTAGGACAGTTGTGGGGAGGAAGGGAATGAAGACGGAGTCACTCTTCGTTATTTGGTTATTTTGAAGAGGATCTACGCACCTCGCTCTTTTCTTATTTGTTTCTTCTTTCTTTTTTTAAAATTAAATTGTTGATGACTCTCTTATTACCCATCATGGAGAGGGTCCCATATTATATATATTTTTTTCCAGAATGAAATCAAAATGGGAAAGATTTCTTACCACGTGGAGCCAAACGTCTCTCCTCTCGACATGAGGCCTGGAGGGACCCTTGCATAGGCCTACTTAACCCTCGTAATGAGATGGTTGGGGGTTTACTCGTACACTCGAGAGACTCCTCAAGTTTCCAGTGTATGATAAAGTTGCTCTAACTGGAGTTCGAAAAGTTGTTTCTTTCTCTGTCAGGATAACTGTTATATATCGTCATCAGTTGAAGCAGTTGTAGTAATTTGTGTCATTAACTGTTTTTTTTTTTTTTTTTTTTTTTTTTTTGTTCTCGTAAAAGGCGTAGTAAACCAGCGAGTTGAGGTATCATCTGTTGTAGAAGTGTCAGGTGCCACAGGAAGTAACAATAAAGCATGATCAATAAATCGTTTTACTAATAGGAACAATGGCGGGCCGCCTGTCCATTCACAGTGAAGAGTCCTCAGCCTCTTGTACCCAGCATATGTTCGTGCTTTGCGAAATACCTTCGCGTCTATGAAAAACTACTTGTGGATTCTTTTGAACTTCTTAAAAAGAGGAGAAGGATAAAATAAATAAATAAACAAGAGAAAAAAAAGGGATTTTATGAGTGAAATGGAGTTAATGTCACGAAATACTCCGTACGAGCAATGAAAATCTAAATAACCCAGCAGGTTTGGCCGCTTTCAAAGTCAAGGAAAAGCAGGCACTCGGCACGAGTACAGTACTTTGAA
Organism: Penaeus japonicus; assembly: GCF_977035675.1. Taxonomy (NCBI): domain Eukaryota; kingdom Metazoa; phylum Arthropoda; class Malacostraca; order Decapoda; family Penaeidae; genus Penaeus; species Penaeus japonicus. Next base: position 32,869,686 of record NW_028234410.1, read on the forward strand.
CTTTGCGTGTCGGTTTGTCATGAGTTGGCTTGTAGACCGGGTGTCATAAAATGATACATATATGTATCTTTTACGAGTTACTGCATGACCTATCACTTTCACCGGCCGATTCTACATTCTTGAGATTTTAAATGTGCGGTTAGATATACGTAGATGAAAAAAAGAAAAGAAAAGAAAAGAAGATGAAGAAGAAGAAGAAATATATATATATATATATAGATAGATAGATAGATAGATAGATAGATAGAGAGAGAGAGAGAGAGAGAGAGAGAGAGAGAGAGAGAGAGAGAGAGATGGATAAAGATTTTTATAAAGAGACAGGCAGATAGTTGACTGGATAAGCATACAGAAGGATAAACAGATGAGGTTAATAGAGAGTATAAAAAGACGGATAGACAGAATTAATGCATATTTACTTTCTACCTTTTCTCCTCTCGTTAACTTCTCCATTATTTTTGTATTATGTTGATCTCTATAGATACACTACAATATAAATATGAATAAAATACGTTATTAAAAAAAAATAATGCCCACCCTCTCTCTTTAAAATCCAAACACGGTCCGAGAAGAGTAGACAAATGAATTATGTATAGAATTAGATGGATAGATATGCGTACTTCTTTTTTTTTAAATCAAATTTACATAAATTGCATCGCAACTTTCAAAATTCTCTTATCTGTTTTGCTCATGCTAAACCAGTCCGCGTTTGTCTCTGATGCTCGATGCGTTTGGCACACGGAGAAATATCTAAAGGCGATTTCAACACGGCATTTCATTTCTTCTCTCTGGGTCTTCAAAAGAAAGAAAATGCTGATGGCTGCTTTCGTTGTCCGCCTCAACAGTTCTTACCAGAGGAGAGGAGAAGAGGGGGGGGGGGCGGGTGGGGAGAGGGGAGAGGGGGAGGGGGGAGCATTCACGCCGTGGGGAAAAAGTAACACTTTAAAGTTTTCCCGAGAAAGTTTTTCTCCATTTTGTATACGCAAGATGGTCCGCTTTCTGCACCCCTTGTGAGAAGCCACGCAAGCTGGCGGGTAAACAAGTATGAGTGAAGTTTAAAATTTTAAAAAGTCGACAATAATGGTACGCTGACACAGCTTTATACTTTATAATTACCATTAATACGTGGATAAATGCACACACACACACACACACACACACACACACACACACACACACACACACACACACACACACACACACACACACACACACACACACACACACACACACACACACACACACACACACACACACACACACACACACACACACACACATCTCCCTTGCTAATATCAGACGATAAACACTATCATTAAGGATTTAAGTGGCATGTGATTAGTCGTTGAAAACTATCATGTTGGTAACAAGTTTTCTCATCAACTCCTTAAGGCGGGAAAATTCACCACCTTCCCTGCTTCTTTTTTTGACACAAAATATCGAAAAAAATATCGGTTTTCTACCACTCCGCTGGCTTCTAGAGTACGTCTAAGTTGAAACATTCTTCTGCCATGAAGTGCCCTTCAAATATATTAAAAATTTGCATAAGTTGAGTACTGGACGATACGTTATTATAAGACGAGAGAAATAACGTAAAAAAAACTTTAGAATGTTGGGTTAATGACCACGCTTCAATATTTTCCTTTTTTAATTTCTTTAAACACATCACTTTTGATATAAACCATTCTATATTATCATGTATATCAATTGATGTTAATTGCGTTAGTAATTTATTTGGTTTTAGTTTGACTTAATATTATACATATTTCTCCAGCTGATAATCTTTATACTTTGCATGATCTCTTCATTGATTGAACCATATATTAAGTTTGTTGCATAAGACGTCCTTATAGATATTCTATGACATTTCATTTTGATTTTTCTTCTCGCAGTATTTACGTCTGTTGTTGTAGATCCGCATTAGTAAATTGTTGAGCTTCTGCCACTGTTCTTGTTTTTAATAATATAGCTTTCGGTTTCTATTACTTTTTTGTTTGTTTTTTCCCCACAAAGTTAACTTTTTTCATCAAGGTTACTGCTGGTGTATTTTACCATTCGATTTTATTGTGCTACTGTTACCATGATATTGGATCACAGTGACTTTTTCTATGTCTTTATATATTTAGACGAATCTTATAAACCGTACGTGTTCTTTTGTATTTGATAATACCGCAACTTTTTTTTATCCGCTCTAATTTCCATACCGTCGAGTTATTGCGGTTTGATAAAAACTTTGTGATAAGTTCTTCGATTTTCCCTTTTTTTCCGAGCTGTTTTTACAGCGTCTGAAGTTTGCGGTCTGCTAGTTATCTACCTTAATTACGCCTTCTTAGATTTCAAAAGAATCAAGAAAGCTAAAAAAAAAACTGTTGGGGACATTACTCAGCCCTTACAATGTATATATGTGTCAGTTAGCACTCACAAACATATCAACATGCGAATGATCCTCTCAACGGGTGATACGTCAAACGTCCACTCATAGATATTTGGGTACAGTTGCTGTATCGACTGCATCTGTGGGGCTGGCGAGCGAGTCATCTTCAAAGCGTTCCTGACTCTCCCTTAAGTGAGTCACTTGCATCGCTGGCCAGCCTCCGTGACGGAGATCTTTTCCTGCATAGATCTGGGGACATTAGTGAAGAGCAAATGTGTGTGTGTGGGGGGATGATATATATATATAAATATATATATATATATATATATATATATATATATATATACATGTATATATATATATATATATATATATATATATATATATATATTATGTATATATATATGTGTGTGTGTGTGTGTGTGTGTGTGTGTGTGTGTGTAAATGAACAAATAAATATATATATATAAATAGAAAAATAAATAAATAAATAATATATATATGTATATATATATATAAATATATACATATACTGTATATAAGTATATATATATATACATACATATATATATATATATATATATATATATATATATATACGCATATACATTTATACATATATTTATATGTATATATATACATATATATATGTATAAATATATATATATATATATATATATATATATATATATATATATATATAAACACACACACACACACACACACATACACACACACACACACAAACACGCACCCACACACATACACACACACACAAACACACACACACATATGTATATATATGTATATATATATGTATATACATACATATATATTTACAACACACACAAACACACAAACGGGTCAGACATAGAGAGAGAGAGAGAGAGAGAGAGAGAGAGAGAGAGAGAGAGAGAGAGAGAGAGAGAGAGAGAGAGAGAGAGAGAGAGAGTGAGTGAGTGAGTGAGTGAGTGAAAGAGAGTGAGTGAGTGAGTCCGAGAGAGAGTCCGAGAGAGCGAGAGCGAGAGCGGAGAGAGTGAGAGTGCAAGAGAGCGAGAGCGAGAGCGAGCGTAAGCGAGAGCGGAGAGAGAGAGAGAGAGAGAGAGAGAGAGAGAGAGAGAGAGAGAGAGAGAGAGAGAGAGAGAGAGAGAGAGAGAGAGAGAGAGAGAGAGAGAGAGAGAGAGATTGAACAAAATCAATCATGTGTTTCGAATTAACCAAGTCCGAAGCATGAAGCATCGGAAGTGCCTCGTGAGCGTACATCAGGTTAAAGGGAACGAATTCAGTAATACCAAAGGTCAAAGCATATGCCTTATGGAACATAAATATTCCAGGAAGAGACAAGCATTGCTCATCTTGTCACTCTAGGCGTGCGATATATATCTGTGTATTTTTAAAGCACCGATACAGAAAGTCCTTGCTTTCTCCGTCAAGCTGAAATGACAGATATGTAAAAATTTCAACCCGCTTTCACGTGAATGTTTATTCCGAAAAATATCTAAATATGCATAACATCCAGAAACAAGAGAGGTCCTCTAACAAGCGGATCCTCGTGCAGCAATAATTAATCTTCAACAGCAGATCACAAATTAACATCCATATTCTCATTCCAAAAGCCCACTTCGCAATGTTTATGAATAATTTATCCATTCCGGAATGCATATGTCCACTTAGGCTCTAATATACTGAACGTGAATACTGTAACAAGTCAAAGGACAGTGGAGGGCACGACCTCGGAGACTGACGATGCACGTAGATAATTCAAAACAACTGGGAGGAAGCCTGGTTGGGATGGCGGGAGCGAGGAATACTGCGCGGGAGGTGCTGGTCAGGGCTCGGTCTCTCCTGAAGGGGTGGATATCTGAGGACTTGCCTCTCTGATCTCTCCTTCGTTTGGGATGCAAGAGAGATTTTGAGCATCTGCCCTGGTGATCTCACCTTCGGTTGAGATGTAAAAGAAATTTTGAGCATCTGCCCCGGTTATCTCACCTTCGTTTGGGATGCAAGAGAGATTTTGAGCATCTACCCTGGTGATCTCTCCTTCGTTTGGGATGTAAGAGAGATTAAGAGCATCTACCCTGGTGATCTTACCTTCGGTTAAGATGCAAGAGAGATATTGAGCATCTGTCCCGGTGATCAAACCTTCGGTTGAGATGCAAGAAAGAGCTGAGCATTTGTCCGAGAGATCTCTCCAACGTCGAAAACGGAAGAGAGTCTGAGCATCTGTCCCAGCTATCTCTCTTTCAACTGAGATGCGAGAGGTCATGAACAACTGTCCATCGTTCTCTCTATGGAGAACATCTGTCTCAAGGCCTATCCCTCTTCGAAGCACACGTGACTCTGGCCTCTTCTTCATCCGTGATGTGACAGAACCTGAACATCTTCCCCTCGATCACCCCCTTCGTCTGAGATGCGACCGAAACTGAGCATCCCTCTCTCAATCTATCGTTATACTAAATGGTGGATATTCGAAAGAATCGGATACAAGGTGCTTTTATGGTAGTAAGAATACGAAATCATTGCTGTTATCAGTGTTTTACCATTGCTTTGTTATTATCATAGGAGCGGCAGCAGCATCATAATCGACATTATCGTCACTATTTTCATTATAGTCTTTACCTGAATATGATGATCGTCGTTATCGTCATGGTATCAATGCCAACACCTGTACTAGTATTAGAATTAATACCAAATGTCATTGCTAGTGTCATGTCTGTGGCACTGGCATTTTTTTCGTCTGCTGTATTTACAACAGATAAACGACACAAGACGAAGATGCAGAAGGAGAAGATGCACAAGCGGGAAATGGCAAAGTGGCAACCATGATCTGTTGCACTCTTTATGGTTTTGTAAACATGAAATTGAAAGCTGGCACTACCGCTGTAACTTAAACCGAAATAAATATCCTTGTATTCTGATATATTTTGGTAGTAACCGCATTGGCCAAGCAACATCCATCTTCTCTCAAGCATGCACACATACTCAATAATACAGACATGCTATCACAGCCTCCCCAGACAGACCGAAAGCTCTCACTCGTGTGTGTATATCCATCCAAACACACACACACAACCATTCCTCCACACACGCCCACATTCAAACGCAAAACGAATTCACACACACCCACCCACCCACACACACACGTAACATACACCTACACACACATAAACATTTCACGCATAGGTTTAGACCTTCATGTATATGAAATGGCATTTAACAGCAAATTTAAACACGAATCTAGACGCAAATATCATAAAACGGTTCTGAATATGAATGCCAAATGGATTAATTTAAGTCAATGTATTTCTTAGCCTTGTTGGCTTCATGCTCCTCATCCTATTATTAGACAAGAAAGTTCTAAAAGGAAAGGACATTGTGAAACAGGGGTTGCGTAGCCATGAGCGCAGAGCTAAGAAAACCATGCCGTTGAGAATTCATGGTCGTTTATCATTTATGCACAATGATCCTTAATTTGAGGCTGGTCCATTTCATACTTAATTGCACACTGATCTATGATTTAAAGGTGGTTTATTTTAAACGCATTGCAGCGCATGGTTGAAGTGCACTTTTAGGGTATTGTATGAGCACTAGTGATAATTGTACCCAGTTTTTGTTTTCATTAATATGGAGACGAAAGAATCTAGGGGATGAATATTTTATCATAATTTTACGAATTGGGAAATTACGAATTGTGAAATATCCTCTTCGTAATAGTAAATGGCTGAACATATTCCCAGTTTGACTCTTTGAAGTGATATTCTTTCCTGGTGAAGATTTTCACATTGGCGACCTTGATTGGCTGCTAAGAGGAATTCCTTGACCATTTGGCTGCGCCCTTGCTGAGTCATTTAGCCAGGTAGAGTCACTGTGGTCCTCCTATACACGCATAGTTACATTTACATATTAGCGTACGCACACACACACACACACACACACACACACACACACACACACACACACACACACACACACACACACACACACACACACACACACACACACACACACACACACACATTCTCATAATCACCTAATATAGAAATAGAAACCCAGCCTACCGATTACAGAGCTTATCATTGACACTTTCATCACGCGTTTCTCCATCGGTATATATCTAGCCTATGCAAATTAACGGCGGTATAAATCAGGTCATAAAA
>NW_028234410.1:32886213-32893713 GCF_977035675.1 Penaeus japonicus
AAAAGCAGAGATCTGTTGAAAAAGAAAAACAAGTCTTGGAAAACAACATTGACGTTGAGCTTGACTTGAGCTGAAATAAATCTTTTCAGAATTTGATACGAGTACGTTTTTATCTTGTGAATTATATTCAGTAATAGTAATATGATATATGACATATCATATCACGTATTATACATTATATATTTATCATATTACATTACACTTACAAATGGTATTTCTCCCAGATTTTTGTTGATATTTCTTTCGTTTCTTCTTTACAACTAATGTATTCTAAACATGCAAATTCTCCCGTCCATTTTTTAAACCTTTCTTTCCTCTTCCTCTCTCTCTCTCTCTCTCTCTCGCTCGCTCTCTCTTTCTCTATCCCTCCCCCACCTCCCTCTCTCCCTTCATCTCTCGCTCTCTCCCTTTCTCTCTCTCTCTCTCCTTCTGCCCCCTCCTTCTCTCTCTCCACTCTCTGTTTGCCTCTCCCCGTAATCCTTGATTTTCTGATAAGCTTAGAATATGGCGGCGGCCTTTTCAACACCGTGATGTATTTTTCGAGTGGATTTGCATTAATGTTCGCTCGAAAGGCGTATATTTTTTCTGTAGCTTTGTTTTTATTCTTATCTTCCTCAGCCTCATCCTCTTAATCATGATTATGATCATGATCCTAATCCTAATCAGTAGTAGTTAGTAGTAAAAGTAGTAATAATAATTATGATGATATCATCCTCACCATAATACTGGAGTCATTATCTTCGGCAGTCTCATTATCATAAATGATGAGACAATTATCGAGACCTTTGATACAACTATTTTTAAGGTCGATTTCCTAATTTTTTCATATCACCACTACGGCCATCAAACCCCTTGTCATCATCACTACCCTCATAACAACTCTTCTCAAGTCAAAGAACCTGACCCAATCTCGCACTCAAACAAGCGCTTCGACTTCTGCAACATTGCATTGCAGAGGGTTAATGATGGCGAATATGACACTGGTTCACTGCCTTCCCACGCCCGGCCGCTTGCAATGAGGTGCGCGGCGGAGGGAGGGGGAGAGGAAGGCATCTGTGGATTGTCCTTTTGCTTTGGCGAGGTGGAGGGGGAGGAGGGGGACGGGGAGGGGAGGGGGAGGAGGAGGGGAAGGGGAGGGGTTAGGAGAAGGGGGGTGGGGAGGGGGAGGGGGAGGGATTTAGAGAGGTGTTAGGAGAAGGGGAGGGAGAGTGGGTGGGAGAGGGGGAGGGGTTAGGAGAAGGGGGGAGGGGTTAGGAGAAGGGGGGTGGGGGAAGGGGAGGGCGAAGAGGAGGAGGAGGAGGAAGAGGAGGAAGAGGAGGAGGAAGAGGAGGAGGAGGAGGAGGAGGAGGAGGAGGAGGAGAAGAAGAAGAAGAAGAATTAGAAGAAGGATACGAAGAAGGAGAACAAGACGAAGTCAAAGCCGAAGATGAAGATGAAAGAGAAAAGAAAAAAAAAAAAAAAAAAAAGAAAGACGAGTAGGACGAGGAGGACGAGGAAGAGGGGTATGGAGAGGGGGGAGGGGTGGGGGAGATGGGGGCCATGCTGCTTATGCTTGCTAGTTGTGAACGTCTCTTGGGATTTTTTTTTTACCTTTTTTTTAGGTGTGGGTGGGGGAGGGGTTAGGCTGGGGTTGGGGGGGGCCTGTTTTTTTTTTTTTTTTTTTTTTTTTTTTTTTTTTTTTAGTTGTTTTGAATGTTTATGGTTTGAGTAGCGACTTGCGGAGTGTACATATATATTGAGTCTGAACGTAATGAAAAAAAATGGTATGTTTTTTTTATTTACTTTTAACACACGCACATACAAACGCACAGAAAACGAACCTCTAGTGTGAGAACCTACTGTACGAGAACCCAAGTATCTGAACACCATCATTTCACGAAGATCATCTGGTAAAGTCGCTCCCCCCCTCCCCCTCCCCCCCTCTACCCCCATTACGCAAGAAAAAAAATACATAAAAAAAATGTTGCACCTCACTCTGCAACGAGATATGCAACATGCCTGGGAACTTCAACCTCTTTGCCGTCTTGGTCTCTCAACTCGCTATTCAAGAGAGAGAAAAAATGGCGTTGGATTTAAGACATTTCCATTGTGTTGTGGCTGTTGATTGCCCGTGTGAGCAATATTTTTTTCCTAAGGAGTCACAAAACCGTGATAAAGAAAGGCGAGGGTAAAGGAGGCGGAGAGAGAAAAGGGAGGAAAGAAAGGAAATAAAGATTTAGGGAATTGGCGGTTGATAAATGAAAAGAAAGAAGAAAGTAGTTAAGATAAAAAGGAACTCGAAGGATCATAACCGATAGTTCGGTTATGATACTGATGATCCTGGCAAAAAAAGTGTCATATATCTTTGATATTCCACTTCTATGCTAGGATAAAAAAGAGGAAAACACACAAATGAAAGCAACAAAGAACAGAGAGAAAAAAAGAAAGATAGTAAGAAGGAAAACAAACAAACAACTCCCAAATAACAAGAAACCAGCAGTTACAGCACACACGCTCCCGAAGACATCCATCCCAACTGTTAAAACAACCATTCCCTCTTCAAAAAAGGATCCCATATGCCTCCGCCATGACCTCAACCAACCTAATTAGGACACGCAACCAGTCAGCCATCCCTTGCAGACGTACACCTCCTTCACATATCCCTGGAATTCCCTTAAAAGATGCGCCGGAGAATACGGTCGACGTTAATGCAGCTCGGGAGTGCTCCCTTTCGGCTAATTAAGGACTCTGAAGGGAAATTATCTCGCAGGGGCGAAGTAGCGCTAGGATCTGCGCGGTACTTGCGTTGTCTTTGCGCGTTAGTGTTCTCTAATTATTATTGTTATTATTATTATTATTATTATTATTATTATTATTATTATGGTAATAGTAATAATAGTAATAATAACAATAATATTGATAATGACAATAATAATAATAATGATAATTATCATTATCATAATTATCATGATTATCACGATCATTATTATTATTATCATTATTATTATCATCACCATTATCATTATTATTGTTGTTGCTATTATCATTATCATTATTATTACTAATATAATTATGATTATTGTTATCGTTACTATTATAGTTATGATTATTATCATTACTACTCACATTATTATTATCATTATCATTACCAGTATTATCATAATCATTACTTTAACGATTATGATTATCATTATTATTATTATCATCATCATTATTCCTATTTTTTTCATTATCAGCATTATATATTATCGTCATTATCATTATCATCACTATTACTCTTATTTTCATTATCATTATCTTTACTTTCATAATTATCATTATTGGCATTATTGTTACCACTGTTGATGTTGATTTCATTATTGTTATCCTTATAATTATTGTCATCATTATTGTCATTATTATTATCCTTACCATTATCATTATTATTATTATTACTATTATTATTATTATTATTATTATTATTGTTATTATTATTATAATTATTATGATTATTATTATTAGTATTATTACTATTATCAATATTATCATCATCATTATCATTATTATTACCATCAATATAAGGATGGTCATTATTATTGACATTATCATTAAGAAATTGATAATGATGATATTCATAATAATGATGATGATGATAATGATAATACTAATAATTATAATAAGGATGATATTAGCAATGGTAATAAGGATAACGAAAAGGATAATAATAATGAAAATCAGAGTAATAGTGATGCTGATAAAAGTGATGACAATAACAATAATTATAATGATAATAACAATGATATTAGTAACAATGCTAACAGTTAAAAAAAAACAAAACATGATTATGATATGATTGATAATAGTGTTAGTATCATCATTGTTATTATTACCATTATCATTGTTGCTATTATTATTTTTTATTATTATTATCATTGTTATCATGACTACTACCATTATCACTATTATTTATATCATTATAATAATTGTTGTTATCGTTTTTATTAATATTATTATTATCATCGTCATCATAATCATCACTTATATTGTTGTAATCATTATTGTCATCATAATTGTTATTATTACTACTACCATTCTCATTATCATTATTGTTTTCATTATTATTATTGTTTTGTAGGAAAGAGGAAGGAAGGAAGGAAGGAAGGAAGGGGGAGGAAGGGGAGAGAAGGAAGGGGGAGGAAGGAAGGAAGGGGGAGGAAGGAAGGAAGGAAGGAAGGGGGAGGAAGGAAGGAAGGAAGGGGGAGGAAGGAAGGAAGGGGGAGGAAGGAAGGAAGGGGGAGGAAGGAAGGAAGGGGGAGGAAGGAAGGAAAGAAGGAAAGGGTAGGAGGGAGGGAGGAGGGAGGGAAGAGGGTAGGATGGAAGGAAGGAAGGAAGGGGGAGGAGAGATGGAAGAGGGTAGGAAGAAAGAAGGAAGGAAGGAAGGAAGGGGGAGGAGGGGGAAGGAAAGAAGGAAGGGGGAGGAGGGGGAAGGAAAGAAGGAAGGGGGAGGAGGGGGAAGGAAGGAAGGAAGGAAGGAAGGGGGAGGAAAGAAGGAACGGGAAGGGGGAGGAAGGAAGGAAGGAAGGAAGGAAGGAAGGAAGGAAGGAAGGAAGGAAGGAAGGAAGGAAGGAAGGAAGGAAGGAAGGAAGGAAGGAAGGAAGGGGGAGGAAAGAAGGAAGAAGGGGGAGGAAGGAAGGAAGAAGGGGGAGGAAGGAAGGAAGGAAGGAAGGGGGAGGAAGGAAGGAAGGAAGGGGGAGGAAGGAAGGAAGGGAGGAAGGAAGGAAGGAAGGAAGGAAGGAAGGAAGGAAGGAAGGAAGGAAGGAAGGAAGGAAGGAAGGAAGGGGGAGGAAGGAAGGAAGGAAGGAAGGAAGGAAGGAAGGAAGGAAGGAAGGGAGGAAGGAAGGAAGGAAGGAAGGAAGGAAGGAAGGAAGGTAGAGGAGGAGGAAGGAAGAGAGGAAGAGGAAGGAAGGAAAGAAGGAAATGAAGGAGGAGGAAGGAAGGAAGGAAGAGAGGAAGGAAGAGGAGGAGGAAGGAAGGAAGGAAGGAAGGAAGGGGGAGGAAGGGGGAGGGAAGGAAGGAAGGAAAGAAAGAAGGAAGGGGGAGGGAAGGAAGGAAGGAAGGAAGAGGGAGGAAGGAAGGAGGGAAGAAGGAAGGAAGGATGGAAGGGAGGAAGGAAGGAAGGAAGGAAGGGGGAGGGAGAGAGGAAGGAAGGAAGGATGGAAGGGAGGAAGGGAGGGAGGAGGGAGGAGGAAGGAAGGAAGGGGGAGGGAGGAAGGAAGGAAGGGGGAGGAAGGAAGGAAGGGGGAGGAGGGAAGAGGGAGGAGGGAGGAAGGAGGAGAGAAGGGGGAGGAGGGAAGAGGGAGGAGGGAGAAGGGAAGAGGGAGGAAGGAGGAGGGAAGAGGGAGGAGGGAGAAGGGAAGAGGGAGGATGGAAAAGGAAAGAGGGAAAAGGGAGGAGGGAGAAAGAGGGAGGAGGGAAAAGGGAGGAGGGAGGATGGAGGAGTGAAGAAGGAGGAGGGAGAAGGGAAGAGGGAGGAAGGAGGAGGGAAGAGGGAGGAGGGAGAAGGGAAGAGGGAGGATGGAAAAGGAAAGAGGGAAAAGGGAGGAGGGAGAAGGGAAGAGGGAGGAAGGAGGAAGGAAAGAGAAGGAGGAGGTTGTAAAAGGGAGAAAGGAGGGAGGATGGAAAAGGAGGGAGAGGGAGGGGAAAGAAAGGTGACGGAGGGAGAAGGACGGAAAAAGATATATAGAAGAGAGGTAAGAAAGAGGGAGGAGGGAGAAGGGAGAGAGGGAGGAAGGAGGGAGAAGGACGGAAAAAGATATATAGAAGAGAGGTAAGAAAGAGGGAGGAGGGAGAAGGGAAGAGGGAGGAGGGAGAGGGAGGGGAAAGAAAGGTGACGGAAGGAGAAGGAGGGAAAAAGATATATAGAAGAGAGGTAAGAAAGAGGGAGGAAGGTAGTAGGAGGGAGGAAGGGAAAAGAGGCAGTAAGGAAGGATGAAGGTGAGAATAGGAGGGAGAAAGAGGGGGTTATTAGGAGAGAGGAAGGAAGGAAGGGGGAGGAAGGAAGGAGAAAAGGACGGAGGAGGGGACCTAGAGGGCCCAGAGAGGGAGGGTAAGGAGAGGAAGAGGAAGGGAAGGGAAGGAGGGAAGTGGAGGGGAGGGGGGAGGAGGGAGAGGGAAGGAATGAGAGAAAGGAGGAGGGAAGAGGGAGGAGGGGAGAAGGGAAAAGAGGGGAGGAGGAAAAGGAAGAGGAAAAGGGAGGAGGGAGAAGGGAAGAGGGAGGGAGGAGGAAGGAAAGAGAAGGAGGGGGTTGTAAAAGGGAGAAAGGAGGGAGAGGGAGGGGAAAGAAAGGTGACGGAAGGAGAAGGAGGGAAAAAGATATATAGAAGAGAGGTAAGAAAGAGGGAGGAGGAAAGGGGGAAATGAAGGGAGAGAGGGCCTAGGGGAAAGGGGGCATATTGAGGGAGGAAGGAAGAGGGAACTGGAAGTGAAGGGGAGAGGGGGATGAGAGGCGCAAGGGAGGGGGGGGGGGTGTAGGAAAGGCAAGAGTGAAGGGTGTAGGAAGGTACGGCATGGAAATGGGAAATTAGTCGAGCACTTTTTTTCTCTCTTTTTAGACTAAAAAAAACTAATACAGGGACGAAGACCAGCCTCCTCTATCCCCCCACCCCCTCTCCCCCGTTTCCTCCCATTTGGAAGGTAATCTTCTCATTAAATAGGGCAAATCCTGAACTTGAGAGACCCGACTATTTTTTTTTCAAAAGGATGATAACTTTTGGGACTGGTTAGTTAACCGTCGTTTTCTTTTTACGTTTCGACATTTTTATAAGATACTAATAAATGCTATATATATTTTCTATTAATTTTTCATACTATTTGTTATATGTGTATATATATATATATATATATATATATATATATATATAAATATATATATATATATATATATATATTTTTTTTTTTTTTTTTTTTTTTTTTTAAGGTTTAGATTGAAGTATTTCCAAACAGATTATTTCAATGTTGAGATTTGTCTCCATATCGTCGAAATGTTCGTAATATTCAATTTCAATTTGTGTATTTTTGACTTCGTTGAATTTGGTGCTACATTTTTTACCGCTCAACGAAGTAAATACATTTTCTATGCCCTGGGTTTACTAGAGATTGATTATATTATTTTGCATAATTTGATAGCGCATTTAATAACAAAATGAGACAGAATTCGGTTATTGAATTTGTTGTTTAAATGCGTTTCACTAGAATTTGAATCCAACGAGTTGTATTCTAACATCTTTCATATTAGGTTTTACTTCTGTTCATTCTACCTTGTGACCATCTTAATCGTCTCTATTGACCTTTATAATCCTGGCTGTGACCTTTTATTCCCCTCTGTGGCCTTTCCGTAATTCACTTGCCTGTAATTAACTTTATATCAGAATCTTCGTATCACTTTTGCCTTTCTGCTTCCCGTGTTTTTTCTTGAGTTTGTATTTATTGTATCTTATTGTTTTGAGTGTTTTCTTCTTTTTCGTCTTCATTTTTTTTTTATCT
>NW_028234410.1:32926213-32931213 GCF_977035675.1 Penaeus japonicus
AGAGGGAGAGGGAGAGGGAGAGGGAGAGGGAGAGGGAGAGAGGGAGAGGGAGAGGGAGAGGGAGAGGGAGAGGGGGAGGGAGGGAAAGAGGGGGTGACGGAAAGGGAGGGAAAGAGGGAGAGGTAGAGGGAGAGGGAGAAGGAGAGGGAGAGGGAGAAAAAGAGAGAGAAAGGGAGGAAGAGAGAGAGAAAAAGAGGAAGAGAGAGAGAAAAGGAGGAAGAGAGAGAGAAAGGGAGAAAGAGATAGAAAGAGGGCGAAAGAGATAGATAGATAGATAGATAGAGAGAGAGAGAGAGAGAGAGAGAGAGAGAGAGAGAGAGAGAGAGAGAGAGAGAGAGAGAGAGAGAGAGAGAGAGAGAGAGAGAGAGAGAGAGAAAGAGAGAAAGAGAGAGAGAGAGAGGAAGAAAGAGAGAGAGAGAGGAAGAAAGAGAGAGAGAGAGAGAGGAAGAAAGAGAGAGAGGAAGAAAGAGAATGAGAGAGAGAGAGAGAGAGAGAGATAGGGGAAGAAAGAGAAAGAGAGAGAGAGGAAGAAAGAGAGAGAGAGAGAGGAAGAAAGAGAGAGAAGAAGAGAGAGAGAGAGAAAGAGAGAGAGAGAGAATGAACTCCAGCAAGCTCACGCATTCATACCGAGCGCTCACGAGGTCAAAACGAGGTCAAGTCATGAGTCTGAACGTGGGGTTGCATATTGGTGGTGGGGGAGAGTGGGAGGGGGGCGGGGGTCTCCGCTCGTGAACGGGCAATAATGTTCAACAAAAGACTCAGTGATGCAATACAGGGGCCGGTCTGTCCACTACAAAGATGATAAACACGAAACTTGCATGTTAAATACTCGCTTTTATGTGTGACCTGTGTATTATTTTCTCGAGTCTGTGCATGTGTTTGCGTTTGAAGATATGAATGTACTATACGTATATGTATTGTGTTTATGTATTCATATTCATGCATGTCTGGGTGCGCGGATGTGTATATGCATGAATTAATACATTTATAGTAAATGTATATATGTATATGTGTAAGTGTGCTTGACTGTATATATGCATATATAAATAGATATATGTATATATGTATCTATACATTATATGCATAGACACTTTATACGTAAAACATGCACGTAATATTATTTACATGTATGTACGTGTATCGTATTCATACCAGTAAGTAATGCACTTACCATATGTAAGAATGCAATCCCTATGCACACGCCCAGGTGCCATGATAACACACGCGGCCAAGTGTGTGAGTGTAAAACAGAGTGAAAGTCCGCAGAGGGCGAGTGCGAGAGCGCCTCGTGTCGTCACGGGAAGTGTTAGGAAATAACGACACACAATTACATAACATCCTCAGCTGTTGAGCGGAAGGAAAATGTAGTCTTCGGTTTTCAAATTGGCGCTGTGAAGTTTGCTTATAGGAATATGTACGTACATGTGTACTTGTTTGCTTACATAAATGCATGTAAGTATACCTAGCTTATATATTATATACTTGCATTCATGCATGTAGGCATGCGTACAGAAGCTTACGTACATTCATACATACGTACATACATACACGCGTACATAGACACAGCGTGTATACATACCATTCTGAATGTGCAAATGCACACACACACACACACACACACACACACACACACACACACACACACACACACACACACACACACACACACACACACACACACACACACACACACACACACACACACACACACACACACACACACACTTGCATTCATCTATACATAAATAATTTAACAAAACTAACCGCAAAACAAATATTTACTTCAAGGCAAAATTATAAAAGCATAGTCACCTCTGCTTGCAAGGCCTTATGAAGAGGTCAACACCTGCTGCTTGAGGAGCGTTTTGTGCCTGGATACATAGGCAATATATTTATTTTAGGTATGGGATTATTTTGGGTGTTATTTCGTACATTTATATGTATATCTATATGGTTATCTATATGTTTACCTATCTGTGTGTCTGTCAATATGCGAATGCGTATGTTTGTTTTTAATTAATAATGTTCTTGTTTTCATTTTCCTTTCGATTTCTGATCTCATTTTTGTAATAGGCGCGTTTTTTTATTTATTTACTTTCTTTTCTTTCTCTGTAGTACGCTTTCTTCATCACTCTCTCCCTGACACTTTGCCTTCTCCATTCTCTCTCCTCCTCATTTCCCCTCGCCCTCATCAGCTTCATCGATTCTTCCTCATTCATCACGCACCCTTCCTTCCTTTCTGTTCTTCCCCTTCCGTTCATCACTTCCATTTTCATCCCCCCTTTCACTTCCCCATCAAAGAGACGGGGACTTGTAACGCCATCTCCTATAATCACACACACGGAGGAAATATAGAGTGGCGTCCCTTTCAAGACGCTACCTCTCGCTCAGTACCTCAGCCTCTTTCTCTCTCTTTCTCTCTCTCTCACACTTAGGCCTATGATTACTTGTGATTATCAGCGCTCGCCTCTAATTCAAACTAGAGGCTGGGTTCCCCTCGTGGGCGTTTCGTAAAAAGCATGTCAAGGGAATTCAGGCTCTATGACGTCTGTTACTGAGGTCGAATGAGGCTAACAGGCCGAGATAATAGAGTAAGTGTAATGAGCTTGACCTCGAAACCAGTAATTGAGATTGGGTCACTCATCCGTCACTAAGAATGGAGAGAGAGAAAAAAAGTGTAAGTCTATATTTACACGTTATTATAACTGCTGCATCTCATTGTTCCTTTCAGGTGTATTGTCTATATGAGTGTGTACATCTGCTCCCATGTGGATATTTGTATGCAAATACGGGAACGTGTGCTTTTTAACATGTATTCAGGTATCTGTATCGTAGAGAAATTATATTACTGTCTGACCATTTTTACCTAAGGTCATGTGCATGAAAAATACATAATGTACGTTGAATATTATCGTGTTTACTCGAGAATATTTACATTGCTACGTATTTCTTATTCTCTTCAGGCCACTATACCAGAATGGCTGTATTTCATCACGAAAGTAATCTTACTTTATTGTGAGTAATATTATTTTAATGTTGCTGATATTAAAGGCTGTTGCTAACGTCGGTCATCGTTTTATAGTTGATAATAACAATGATTTTAGCAATAACCGTGATGATAATGATAGTGAGGATGAGGGTGAGGGTGAGGGTGATAATGATAAATATGATAATAATGATAGTGATAATGATGGTGATGATAATAGTAATAATAATGATAATGATAATACTAATAATAATGATAATGATGATAATAGTGATCATAATAACAATGATGATGATAATACGGGTAATAAAAATGGTAACAACAATGGTAGCAAAAAAGGTAATGATAATGATGATAATGACAACTATAGTAGCAATAATGGTAATGATGATAATAATGATAATCAGAATAATGATGAAGATAAAGATAATAGTGGTAATGATAATGATAATAATGACATTAGTTATGATAATGATAAGGACAGTGATAACAATAATAATTAAAACGATGATACCACTACTACAGCTAATAATAGTAGTGATAATAATAGTAATAATAATCATCATCACCATCATCATCATTGTCACCACCATCAACATTACCACCACCACCACCACCACCACCACCACCACCACCATCATCATCATCATCATCATCATCATCATCATCGTCATCATCATCATCAACATTATCATTTATCATCATTATTCCTCATTCATCTTACGAAAGTCTCAACAAACGCAAATTTCGATCTTATTGAGCGAGGCCGGAGAGTACATATCTGCGTGTCAAGTGGCCGTAACGCCGAGCTCACACCGTAGTATGTCATCCGGCTGTTCTGTCACCCTGTCGTAGTGTCACGGGACGCTTGTCATCCTGTTTCTAAATGATGCTGAAGTATGAATGATCCGCCAGACCCATCATGGTACTCTCACTTCACACCTACCCTCCCTCCCTCCCTCCCTCCCTCCCTCCCTTCCTCTCTCCCTCCCTCCCTCCCTCCCTCCCTCCCTCCCTCCCTTCCTCTCTCCCTCCCTGCCTCCCTCCCTCCCTCCCTCCTCTCTCTCTCCCTCCCTCCCTCCCTCCCTCCCCCTCCCTCCCTCTCTCCCTCCCTCCCTCCCTCCCTCCCTCCCTCCCTCCCTCCCTCCCTGTCCTCCTCTACTTTGTCTTTCCTCTTCCCCTTCTTCTACTTTGTTCCTCTTCTCCTACCTGCCTCCTCTCTCGTCCCTAATCCCCCCTCCCGGCCCTCCACTACCCCCTGTCCAATCCCCCTTGTTCTTCATCCTCTCTTCTGTGACCCTCCTCCTCCTTCGCCCGTCTCTCCCCCCCCACCCCCCACCCCATTCCCTACCTCCCCATTTCCATTGTTGTTCTACCCTTTCCCTCTCTTTAAAGCCCCCCCCCCCCCCGCCTCCCCATCTCCCCTGTCGCTCTACTCCACCCCCACCCCCTCCTTAAAACACCCCCATGCCAATCTTCCACACCAACCCCCCCTCCCCCCATTCCTACCCCACACACACCCATTTTTTACCTACGAAGGCCGGACACATGTCATCAGCTGAAGTGCGTTTCACACGGTGCCTGCGACGGTAAAGTGCTTTTTGCATTTACTTCAAGCTTTACTATTTGATTTCGTTTGTTTTTGTTTTTGTTTCTTGTGCGTGGTAGGAGCGAAAGGGTGATTGCTTGTTCTTTTGTGATTTTGTGGGATGAGATTTTTTTTTTTTCATCTAGAGAGAAATTCGTGGGATTAGGGGAATATAGGGCAGAGTAATGATTACAACACGATGGGATGAATCTTATTTCCTCGCTTGGGTTTTGTTGATTGTCTTACATCGCTCTTTCTATATATATATATATATATATATATATATATATACACAATATACTCATATATATATATATATATATATATATATATATATATATATATATATATATACATATATATATATATATATATGTATACATACATATATATATATATACAATATATACATATATATACACATAT
>NW_028234410.1:32938713-32951213 GCF_977035675.1 Penaeus japonicus
TGGTATTAATAATGATGCTAAAAATAATGATGATAATAATAATAAAGATGGCCATAATGTTGATACTAATAGTAATAACGATAACGGTAATAATATTAGCAAACAGAACAGAAAGAAAAGGAAAATAAAAACATGAGAAAGAAAGAAGAAAATGCAGAAGCAGAAAATAGATAAAAAGAAGAAGGATTAGAGCCATAAAATCGAAGGGTCTCTTTGGGTCTTTCGAAAGTGGGTATGATATTTTTTTCGCCGTTTGAGGTCCAGTTTTGCTGAATTTTGCTTTCTCGTTTATTTGTTTGGCAAATGTTATTTTTCAGATTTATTTTGGGGGTCTTCCGTTTTCCTCTGTTTGTTCCTTTGGGCGAGGTCTTGTTTGTTGTGCTTTTTTTTTTCTTTTTTTTTAGTGAGTGTGTGTGTCTGTGTCTCTCTGGTGTGATGTGGTGTAGTTTGGTTTGGTTTGGTGCGGTGTCTTGTAGTTTGGTTTAGTGTGGTATGGTGTGGTATGGTGTGGTGTGGTTTGGTTTGGTGTGGTGTGGTATAGTGATGTGGTATAGGGGTGGTGTAGTGTGGTGTGGTGTAGTGTGGCGTAGTTGTGTTAGTAGTGACGCTGGTATGTATGTATTTGTGCGAGTGAGCGTGTGAGCGCTTATTACGGCCTTTATGCTTTAATAATGAGCATCTGTTTACACAAATGCCTCGGGACACTATACCAAAGACCAAAACATCCAATGAAAATTAATTGCACCTTGGGGGAGGCTAGGAGGGGGAGGGGGGTACTAGGAGAGGGAGATGTAGAATGGGGAGGTGTTGGGGGGAGTGGAGAGGAGGTGTTGGGGGGAGTGGAGAATTGGAGGAGTAGGGGGAAGTAAAGAGCGGGAGAGGTAAGGGGGAAACGAAGAGTGGGAAGGGTAGGGTAAGTGGGCGGGGGGGGGGGGGAATTGAGAAATATAATTATACATTCAACCTGTAACTGAAGCTCAACCCCTGCAATGATGTCAGAACAGTAGATTCGTCCATCTGACAACAAGAGATTTTGCAATCATCGGTTTCATCAGGCAGCGGAGAGCGAATCAGAGAGGAAGCGAAAGTGTGCGATTAGTGATGCGGCTTCTGTTCTTGTCACTGGCCAAGGAATTCCGGTCGGGATGCTCGGAGGTTTTATCCGGAGAGTTAGGAGTCGGATGGCCGGATGGATTGGCGGGTTTTGTTTGGGGTTTTCTTTTGAAAATATGTATATATATATATATATATATATTTATATATGTATATATACATGTATGTATATATATATACACACATATACATACATACATACATATATACAGATACATATACATAATATGCGCGCGCGCGTGTGTGTGTGTGTTTGTGTGTGTGTGTGTATGTGTGTGTTTGTGTGTGTGTGTTTGTGTGTGTGTGTGTGTGTGTGTATGTGTGTGTTGATGTTCGTACAAAATTCACATAAATAGCAATTATGTAAATAATATACTCAGTATTACACTCCACCCTACTATGACTCACGCCAGTACTTGGACTCTCTCTTCATACTCTTTTTCTCTATTGCCAAACTTTAAATTGTGTTGCAATAATTGCAACTGCTAAAGAGATGTAGATTTTACAGTACGGAAAAAAGTAATTTCCATTGCAGATATCCCGGCAATATCGTACAACTACGACTGCGAAACTGTGGTGCAAAAATCTCGGTCTACAGTTTCGAAATTTTACTCTTCGAATTACCCGCGTTTTTATAAAATTCATTTATTCACTTTATCTTTTTATTTTATATTATTTCGTACGTTGTTTTTATTTTCTTTCCACGTCAGTCCTCCATTTTTTTATTGTTTTTATTTTTTGTATCCTCTTACCTCTTCTCTTTTATGTGTTTTCCTACATTTATTTTCGTCGTTTATAATCCATGTCTTTTTCCTCACATGTGCGCGTTGAATCTTTCTTAAATCAGCTGAGATGTGGATGAGATGTGGAATGGGCTGGTGGAGTTGGGCAAGAGGTTGATCTGTGTCCGTGGGCTCTGACTTTGCTTTAGGTCTTTTCTGCGGACACACTCAGAACGCACAAATATGGTGCTCTTTTTTTTCTTTTTCTTTTTCTCGCTCCCTCTTTCTTTCTCTCTTTCTCGCTCCCTCTTTATTTGTCTCTTTCTCGCTCCCTCTTTCTTTGTCTCTTTCTCGCTCCTTCTTTCTTTCTCTCTTTCTCGCTCCCTCTTACTTAGTCTCTTTCTCGCTCCCTCTTACTTTCTCTCTTTCTCGCTCCCTCTTTCTCACTCTCTCTCTTTCTTTCTCGCTCTCGCACGCACGCACATACTCACAAACATAGTCAGACACAGACAAACACACTGACAAACTCAAATACACATTATCATCACTACCATTATCATCATCCGTCTTGTATGAAACAAATTGCATGGTTAAATCCCGTTTAATCGTCACATGACAGACATCTTACAAAATGCTGAAGGTTTTCGCTACTCACCCTCTTAGCAATGTCCGGATGCATCAGTGCGCCCTCTCTCAGCGATCGCGTGCACCGTCATTCACGTAACATGTGCGTGTCCAGATTATGTGCATACGTGTGCGTGTGTGACTGTGCGGATCACTTGTGCATTCCTGCGTGAGGGGAAATATATTTTTCCGTCCGTGATATCTGCATTAATCTCGAACACGTCATAGTTCTTAAAATATTTCACACTGGGGACTCTGGTCAGAGGCATTTGGTGAAATATTGGGACACCGCTAAGATATTGAGACGGCGCTCATAAGTTGCGGATAAATCACGCCTTATGAGGTAGCAGAGTGTCTGGTGGTCTGGAGGGAGAGTAGGGTGCGAGGTGATGGAGGGGGTGTGAGTGGGGGGGAGAGGGGGGGTTGAATAAGGTGGAGGAGGGTATGTTAAGGGGAGCATCACCCCCCATCTTGAGAAACGAGGGGTGAGGGGGACTGAGGGGGGTGGGGGCGCATCTCCCTCTCCCCCACTATCCTCCTAATAAGGTTTCGGCACCTTTGCCCTCCGTGTTACAAATCGCCCCTTTTTTTCTCTGCTTCTTTATTGCGGTTTCGTCCTCCTCACATTTGCGGTTACTTTGTACGGGGCAGCCGAGGACACGCGAGCAGACATGTAGGGGCAGTGCGTACACAAAAAGGAGCGTAGTTGAAAGTTCTACGGGAATAAAAAAAAAGAGAGAAAAAAAAGACTTCGTGCTATCGCCTCCCAAGAAGGAATGGAAATGCGGCGATAAATCGAACTGGAAGAGTTTTTTAACGGTGATTTCTTCATTCCCGGCGGATGTTATCGACGGAAAAGGTTGCTGCGGAAAAATACTAGAAACCCGTCGTGCGCATAGGATCCAAAGGCCCATTTACATAATAGGGATCAGCATCGATCTACCTCCTATGACGAGACATATCCATTGTACTGACGCGCCTGGCATTAGTTTGTCTCTTAGACGTCCGCTCCGTTAGCGTTCTCTCGAGGGGCTACGATTACCTCTCGCCGGGTGGTTGTTCTCACCTTGTTTACAAAAGGGATTGAGTACGCGATGACCGTCCCGCTGTGCCACGAGTAACCCCTGGAAACCAAGCCTGCAGGGCGAGGAAGGGCGTGGCAGGGTGTATAGGTAGGGTCAGCAGGAGGTCAGAGGATACCAGGACCACCAAGGAAGATATGAAAGGACCAGAGTGGCTCGGGTAGCATAAAGGGTTCAACGAGACCCCGAGTTTAGGTGATGAGGACAGTTTCCTGCTTTCACTCTGGACGGCGCTCCTGTTTAGTCTTTTCTTTCACGTGATCTTACTCTTCATGTCATTTGCACTATTCCAAATGATGTTAACATATCCTTTAAAAAGTACTTGTAAGTATATGCTCCTTATACCTGCTACTACTACTCATACTACTGGGGTTATTTCTGTCATAGTGTTTTTTACTTTTACTTCGACATGTCCTATAACAAAGGTAATCCACTTTATATACCATTTTTTCATACCTCAATGACATTTGGTCAGAATGACTACAATGGCCTGTGGGGAAACCGCGAAAAAAAACGTGAATGTATTTATTTTTTCTCTCGACATATTGTGAGTGTAGGTGGCCACTCGCTAAATAAGATATGGAATTTCACATGTCTAGTGTCCAATGACTCTGTGTTCAACATTTAACAGAGAGAGAGAGAGAGAGAGAGAGAGAGAGAGAGAGAGAGAGAGAGAGAGAGAGAGAGAGAGAGAGAGAGAGAGAGAGAGAGAGAGAGAGAGAGAGAGAGGGGGGAGTGAGAGAGAGAGAGAGGGAGGAAGAGAGAGAGAGAGAAAGAGAACGAGAGAGAGAGAGAGAGAGAAAGAGAGAAAGAGAGAGAGAGAGAAAAGCTCCTACCAACACACCCTTCCAACAACTGCCACCGCCACCAATCTCGGTGCCGTTCCCACAATGCACGGCACAACGTTACAACTAATTCTTCGCTTCGCATTCGCTTCTACACTTTATTGCTCTGTTTCACAAGCTCACCTTGTTTTCCCTTGACCTTTTCCGATCGTTTGGAAGGCATTTTCAATGTTGTTGCTATCTATCTCATTTTCATTTATATTGATTTTGCTGTTTCATCATCGTTAGTATCATTGATGTGATATCATTATTTGTATTTGTTACTGTTATCATTATTATTATCGTTATTATTATTATTATTGCTGTTCTTATTATTGTTGTTATTATCATTCTCATTCTCATCATTGTTATTACTATTATTTTGTTAACATTATTGATGACATTGTGATTATTATTGTTTTAATTACTATTATTGTCATATATAAATGATAACGGTTACAGCCATGATAGTCATAGAAGAAATAGTGATCATAATAACTCTATCAATAGTGATGATATAATAATTTGATAGTATTTCTCTCGTTATTTCTTTCATCATTGTTTATCTTATGATTAGTTTCATCGTTATCACGAAAATTCTTCCATTCTCCGGTTCGCCTTCATGTTTCCCAGTAACCTTTAAAAATATCATCACTCACTCATCATTCTTTCCCGGCCATACTATCTCGCCTACCCCTCCCTCCCCCCTTCTCCAGACCTGAACTCTTCCTCATCACTAAGTCATCACCACTCTTCCTATCCATCTATAATTACTTAAGTGCAAACGCGCGAGTGCAAACGCGCACGAACACACACACACACACACACACACACACACACACACACACACACACACACACACACACACACACACACACACACCATACACACACTTCCTCCCCCCCCTTAACACCCACCTACCTTAGCCGCGTCAGAGCAAGCTCGCCACGCCCTAGCACTCACGCAGCCTTTCACCCTCGCCACCAGGAGACCTTCAGCCACTTAACGGGGTAGTCCGAAGGGTGATCTTAGGAATACAGTGTTTATGAGAGTTTGGACTGATTTCCCAGCTTCCATCTTTTTATAAAAATGATAGTGATGATAATGATTATCATTATCAACATTACTATTGTTATCATCTGGAATCCTACTCTTTCTTCCCCTCTCTCCCCTCCTCCATTCCTTCTCCCTCTCCCTCGCCTACATCCAACCAAACGAATATACCCTTCTTTCCCTTCCCTCTCTTCTTCTCCCACTATCCCCCCTATTCCCTCTTTCAACGCAATCCCCCCTCCACTTCCCCCCCTTCCATCCTCTTTCTCCACCTCGAAAACACCCTTTCGGACAGTTCCATTATCTCGGCCACCAATCGGGACGAAGGGTCAGGTAGTTCCACTTTAGACCAACACGGCGACCAATTAACATAGCTGGAGGGCACTCTCTGACGTCACCGGTTGTTACACCCTGTGAGCTAAGGGGCTAACCACCATTTAAGCTCGAATTTGGGTGATTAACGGATAATGGATGGCTAGTGCGGAGGTGATGCGGTGGTTGTATTACCCAAACTAACCCTTGATTACGAGGTAGTCAGATGCGAGGTGGCTTGGCGGTGTGTTGGGGGGGGGGGAATATAGGGGAGAGGGTAGAGGTAGGGGAGAGGGGGTAAGTATAGGGAGGATGGTAGGAATGAGAGGGAGGAAGCAAGGAGAGAAAAATAAGGAGATAAAGGAGGTGAGAGTGAATGAAAGGGAGGTAGCGGTGAGAGTGAGGGAGATGAATTTAGAAGGTAGAAGGAGAGGGAGGGAGTAAGAGTTAGGAAGTAAGGGTAAAAGGAGAATTGAGAGGACGTTAGAATGAGGGGCAGAAAAGGAGAGTGACGGGCGAGGAGGTAAGAATGAAGGGGAGAAATGAGAGTAAGCAGGAGGTAAGGGTGAAGGAAATAGAATCGAGGCTGAGAAAGGTGTAACGTTAGGAAGGATAGCCAGAAAGTGCATAGTCGATTTTACAGTAATTCCCCTTCTTTGTTTAGAGAGAACCCAAGCTTCCGACAGGGGAGTTCGGGAGATCCTTTGATCAAAGAGAAATGGGTTCTTCAGTTACGGAATGCTGATTGGCCGATAGGATGCCTCTGGACTTCGCTATTCAAATTACCTTCAAATTGGTCTCTTAACCGATCTCAGGAATTGTATATCTTCGGGAGTGGAGGAGTTTACACACACACACAATTAACCTTTAAACTTGCAATAGTTTCGCGTGCTCTACTAGCAGCAAAAAGTGACTTTTGCAAATGTATTTAAGATTTATCATGTCGATGTATCATTATTGTACATCCGTGTTTTATTATGAATTATATTTCCGATGCAATTTTCGAACCGTGTATTCACACGTGTGAAATCCATTTGGACAAATAACAAAATTTATACGGCCTTATGATCACCTGTTTATCTCGGCAATAAATTTTTATCTGATCGTTTCTCAATGATGGATTCTGTCGATATGAATGGTAATGCTGATAAAAAAAAGAGTGTTATTACATTTAGATGCAAATATTTCCAAAACTTACCGACCTACTTTCACAGTGAGAATAACCAGAAATATTGAAGGTTTGATCGTTTTTTTTCTTAACAAAGAGGGCGTGTCTGGGGCTTGTGTTTTGTGTTTTGTTTTCTACCATAACATTTTTGTGGCTTTGGACGATTATATATATTTTTTTTCAGGTTATCTGTGTTTGTAGTTTTTTAGCGGATGATTAGCTTCGGATGTATGTTGCACAAGTAGATCAGTCCATTTATTTATTCTTTCTATCTTTATTTGGCTATGTCTGTATAGTTACACACACAAACACACACACAAAGACACACACACACAAACACACATACACACAAACACACACTAACACACTCGTCCCACCTAACCCATCATAAACAACAAAACCCCAAGAGATGCAACGAACGTAAAAAAAAAAAAAAAAACGAAAAAAAAGAAATCGAAAAAAATAAAACTTTCGGAATCTAACACCCATTCTCAACGTACCAGCCCAGCCTTGCCACACTTCTTGTCAGTGTAAGCAACAACGTGTCATTATGAGTGCCTATAAATGGCACGGGAGACGGGTAGTAGCACGTAAACTTTTTTTTTTCTTTTTCTTTTTTTTGGCTTTGAACAATGGCTGTATCCGCTTTTCATCACCGATCTCGTGTGCTTTGTCTTTTCGAGGATGTTATGCATTATATACGTGTATTTTATGAATAAGGATTTTTTTTTTGTACTTTATTGTCTTGATAAACAAAGATGCGTGAGGGTGAGGATGGGGTGGGGGTGAGGGTGAAGGTAAGGGTGAGGGAGAGAGTACGGGTGGGAGAGTGTGAGTGAAAGTAAGGGAGATGGAATGGGAAAGGGAGAGGGAGGTAGAAGGAGGGCGAGGAAGGGGAGGGGGAGGGAGAGGGGAAGGGGGAGGGGGAGAGAGGAAGAGGGGGAGAGGGGGAGAGAGGGAGAGAGAGAGAGAGAAAGAAAGAGAGAGAGAGAGAGAGAGAGAGAGAGAGAGAGAGAGAGAGAGAGAGAGAGAGAGAGAGAGAGAGAGAGAGAGAGAGAAAAAGAGAGAGAGAGAGAGAGAGAGAGAGAGAGAGAGAGAGAGAGGGAAAACGATTGATGTAAATACAGGTATCGACGTATTGATATTGATAAAGATAACACGGTATACATCTCAGCGCACGTATGTATACATAGGCAGATAGATTTAGATATGAATGCAGATATAGATAGAAAGATATGTTTATCTGTATATATGCCTTCCTTTTAGTCGGTCTTTATGTCTGCTTGTCTCTCTCTGCGCGCACACACACAAGCAAATAGAAAACATATATACATAACTAAATACATATAAACACAACATACATATTCACGTACAACCTTCCTCCTCCTCCTTCTCCTCCTCTTCTTCTTCTTCTTCTTCCTCCTCCTCCTCCTCCTCCTCCTCCTCCTCCTCCTCCTCCTCCTCCTCCTCCTCCTCCTCCCCCCTTCCCATAGACCCTTCTCCCTCCTCCTCCTCCTCCCCCCTTCCCATAGACCACCCTTCTCCCTCCTCCTCTCCTCCTCGTCGGCTCTTCTCGAGGATGAGGTCCTGTCTCTCACACCAACTCTCTATTGAATGCTCGTCCTTCAAGGATGGAGAAGGGGGAAGGGCTAAGCCAGATGATCCTTGGTATTGTCTTAAGATGTCAGGGGCTCAGACGGGATCGATCCCCTTGTGTTGCAATGGGGCTGGGTCTTGGCAGGTGTGTCTGACAGGTGGCCGTGTGTGTGTGTGTGCGAGGGGTGGGGGCGTATGTTTGTGTGTGTCTATTGGGGGGAGGGGGGGGGTTGTGTGTGTGTGTGGGTATGTGTGTAGATAGATGGATGGATAGAAAGATAGATGCGAATTGCAGTGCAGTTATTATTGTTATTGTTATCAATATCATCATCATAAAAATTATCATTATCATTATCATTATCATTATCATTATCATTATCATTATCATCATCATCATCATCATCATCATCATCATCATCATCATCATCATCATCATAATCATAATCATAATCATAATCACCACCACCATCACCATCACCACCACCACCACCACCACAAACTCTATTACTTTTACTATGTCTACTATTTTTATCATATAGAGAAATAGACCGTGGCTAATGCATCATGATTCTTCCAACATTTTCATATTGCAACTTTCACCACATTAATGCGTGAGGCCGTAATGGATGAGTTACAAGGAGCACTTCATTAAATGTCTATGAAGAGCAAAGTTAGCAGCTTCCTTTAGAAATGAAGTTTTGTTACCTTGTCTACGAGACAGATTTAGAGGTATGCTGGTCACTCTCTTTGTTATTCTCTCTGTCTCTTTCTCGCTCTCCCTCATTCTCACTCATATATATATATATATATATATATATATATATATATATATATATATATATGTATATATATATATATATAATATATGTATAAATATATGTATATATTATTGTGTGTGTGTGTGTGTGTGTGTGTGTGTGTGTGTGTGTGTGTGTGTGTGTGTGTGTGTGTGTGTGTGTGTGTGTGTGTCTATGCGTGGGCGCGTGTGTGTGTGTATGTGTGTGTAGATGTGTGTAGATATCAATCTAACTATATTGTGCACTCATAAACGTATGCTAATATCAACTGAATCCACCGCAGCATGGCTTAGGCATCATATACTTGATCTGCCTTCATCCGGGATTAATAATTATCCGAACCAGGAACAGATAACGTGTTCATGTCAGATCTCTCTCTCTCTAGGGGGATTGTGACATAATCCTCAGATATATATATAACCATATCAAACATCGTATTGCTAGATCAGGATCGTGTATTCGGGTGTCACTTATTTTTTGTTTTATTTTTGTGTGCGGCTTAGCAGTTCTCGCTCACAGTTATCTCGTGTGGTTGTTCTCTTTAAATTCTGTAATATTCAGAGCTTCATAGAAGTGTCGAAGGTGTGGTAGTGCGTGGCAATACACACACTTTGAGTTTTGATTTTTGATTTTTTTTTTCGAAGAAAGAGAGAGATATTATTAGTAATTATGAATTGCCAGCACGATGGAAATAGCGGCATTAAAGATATGGAAATACTTACTAAATAGATGCATTGGCTATCGAAATCAGTGTTGCAAATAAGTCGTAATCAAGCAGCTCAGATTGCAGTAGTTAAGGACCGCAGTTGGATTGACTCTCTCAATAGCGTATTAATTCTTTAGAACCACATTTTAGTGACAATCTGTTTATTGCTTGGCTAATTATTTTGCTTTAGCTGCATGATAATTACTCTTAATTATTGTTAATTACTGACTAATCATAGATTGATCAAGTGTTTCATCATGCTCTAATGTAATATAGAGATAATTTGTTCCGTCCTTGCAATATCCTGTACGGAAGCCACTGCAGTCTGACACCCACGCATAATCTCCCTGCAATTTACCGCAACATAATATCGCAAGAGATCGAGGCAAGATCCCTCCACAAGCGAGAAGCGTTCTCCGTCGTCTTATAACTAACTACAGTGGCCTTGCATCATATGAGAAAATGTCTCTTCCATTAGCATTCAGAAGACGTGGTCGTAATTACCTAAATGAGCTAACTACGTCCCACAGTGTGAGTCCCGAATTCGGTTATACGAAGTACGACCTGAAGCCGTCCTAGTGGCAGGTACTTGAAACCGCAAAAGACATTTTCATAACCTTGGTAAATACTTAAGCGCTTTGTGCTGTCACGCGAAATGACCTGCGTTAGCATGAATTCTTGTAACGTGAGGCATTCGATGAAAAAAAAACGTGTTTTAAGTATGACAGACTAATACGTTTACCTCTTCAATCGTACCAAGTGTTGCAGCTCAGCAATATATATATTTTCTGATAATAGCCATAATACATCCGTAATAGCCGCAAGCTGCAATGCCTGCAAGGCGGCACGCAGGTGATTTCCGTCCACTGAGAGTCGAGAAACTCTCTCCGCGGGATTAGACGAAATGGGCAATAGTCTTAAGATCTCTGGCGATTCACTCCTTTTCTGCTCGGGATGAAGTGCTGACTTTACCAGCTGCTTCACGGGGGAGGGAGAGCGAGAGAAGAGAATGGGGGTATTATTGGATGCTGCAGGACCTTCCGCGAATCAGCTGATGTCGTGGAATGAATTAATGTAAAATAAAATGGTTGGTTTTCTCTCTCTCTTACTTTCTCTTTCTCTTCCCACCCTCTCTCTTTCTTTCTTTCTCTCTCTCTCTCTCTCTCTCTCTCTCTCTCTCTCTCTCTCTCTCTCTCTCTCTCTCTCTCTCTCTCTCTCTCTCTCTCACACACACACACACACCACACACACACTCACACACACACACACACACACACACACACACACACACACACACACACACACACACACACACACACACACACACACACACACACACACACACACACAAAACACACAACACACACAACACAGCACGCACACACAAACAAACAAACAAACACATATAAACATTTCCATGGCCGCAGCTGATTGTAAACAAAACTGTAAACGTTGCGAAAAAAGACACAGAATGCTAACAAAATATTACGTCAATGGGAGAGTCACTCAGCCAATTTCCCAAGGACCAAACTCGCTTGTTGTTTATTGACACCTGAGTGCTGATCGCGTCATATCAAAAGGGTAAACACGTTCCCATTTTAGCGCAGATCTTCCGAGGGAAAAGTCACATAGCATTTGAAACCCTCTAAGGTCACGAAAGCGTTCCTGGTACTCCAAGTCAGTAGCGAAATTCCTTTTCCCTTTTACTCCCTTTTATATTCTTGCTAATATTTTCTCATGCTGTTTCTCGTTTTTCATGCCTCTCTCTCTCTCTGTCTGTCTGTCTCTCTGTCTCTCTCTCTCTCTCTCTCTCTCTCTCTCTCTCTCTCTCTCTCTCTCTCTCTCTCTCTCTCTCTCTCTCTCTCTCTCTCTCTCTCTCTCTATCTATCTCTCTATCTCTCTCTCCTCTCTCTCTCTCTCTTTCTCTCTCTCATTTTTCTTTCTTGACTTAATCAGCAGGGCAGAAAGTTGAACCCATCTCTTATTTTTTTCTTCTTTCTTCCATTCCCTTCTTTCACTTCCTCGTTTCAGTTTTTTGTTTTTATTCTATTTCCTTTCTCTATTTCATTAATTTCATCGTTTTTGCACCTCCCATCTAGTTGTCTTTTCTATGTGTTTCCTTTTTTTCTATTTTCTTTATACCACTCCCCCTTTTCTC
This sequence comes from Penaeus japonicus, assembly GCF_977035675.1. Taxonomy (NCBI): domain Eukaryota; kingdom Metazoa; phylum Arthropoda; class Malacostraca; order Decapoda; family Penaeidae; genus Penaeus; species Penaeus japonicus. Next base: position 32,950,869 of record NW_028234410.1, read on the forward strand.
CCTTCCATCTCCTATTTCTCTTGTTCTCTTGCCTCATTTAGTCCTTTTTCTTTTCATATTTCTTCGTCTATCTATCATCCCATCCTCGATTTGTATCCATTTTCTTCAGACCTTCTGTTTTTTCCCATTTCTTTTTTATCCCATCTTCCTTCTTTTCTCGTCTATTCCTCTTCACTTTATTTTATCTTCCCCCTCCGTTTCATTCTAGTTTCTCTTTATTTTCCATTCTGTTACCCTCTTCATTCTTCATTCTATTTCTCACCTTTTCATCTTCGTTCAAAGTTCCCTCCTTTTCTTCTTTATTCCATCTCCCACACCTCGTCCTTCGTTCCACCCCCTCCTTTC
>NW_028234410.1:32956213-32963713 GCF_977035675.1 Penaeus japonicus
GAAAAACATATTGTTAAAAATAACGACGAATAAAAAGAATGAATAATAATAAACATGAAGACGAATATGAAGGACAGATATGAGAGAGATAATCTATGATATATTGAAAATGCCCGACAGGAATCGAGAATCTTACTGATCCAAGAGAAACCCTCGGCTTAAGCCATTAAGCTGAGAGAAACCGTCGGCTTAGCGGTAAGAAAAGGAAGTACGTTAGGAAAAAGAAGGGGAAAGGAGGGAAGGCGAGGGAAACTAGGGCAGGGCGGAGGAGGGCGAGGTGGAGGGAGGGGCTGAGTATAAGGATTAATTATATATCTGGATATATATATATATATATATATATATATATATATATACATATATATATATATATATATATATATATATATATATATATATATATATATATATATGAAATATATATATGATATATATATGCGTGTATGTGTATAGATATGTATATATATAGTATAGATATGTATATATATGTATATATATGTATATATATGTACATATATATGTATATATATACATATATAATATAATATATATATTCACATACACACATATATAAACATAAACACACACACACGGACACACACGCACATCGCACATGCATACGCACACGCACATTATATATACATACACAAAGACACACACACACACACATATATCTATACACACACACATATCTATCACACTCTATCACATACATATATATATATATATATATATATATATATAAATCTCTCTCTCTCTCTCTCTCTCTCTCTCTCTGTGTATGAATAGATTTAGAGAGAGAGAGAGAGAGAGAGAGAGAGAGAGAGAGAGAGAGAGAGAGAGAGAGAGAGAGAGAGAGAGAGAGAGAGAGTGAGAGCGAGAGAGACGTCACCATCCTTGAAAAGAGTCCTTAACCAGACTGAATAAGACGCCTTAAAAACAGAGCATTTTTTCCTTCTTTTGTCTTGGAAAAGCTCTTTAACTTGAAACGTGCATGTCTTCAAGGAATAGGAGTAAACTTCAACGATATCATGGGACTACGGATGAAGAAACGTTTGGGGTTGAAGGGGGGGGGGGTGACGGGAAGGGAAGGGAGGGAGGGGGTGAAGCGGAGGAAGGATGTGGGTACTGGGGGAGAGGGATTGAAGTGAGGGGGGGGGGGGAGCAGGAGTGAGAAGGGAGAATGAAGTAATGGAGAGATGGAGAAGGAGATAAGAGGTGGCGGAGAGCGGGTAAGGAGGGGTTAAGGTGGATAGAAGGGAGGAAGGAGGGAGGGAAGGGGTGGGGAAGTACATAGACCAGAGGAGTCATTGGGAAATGCAATGGGGTTCAGGAGGGATGGGGAATGGAGTGAGGTTGAGGAAGGATGGGGAATGGAGTGGGGTTGAGGGTTAGGAGGTGGGGTGGTGGAGAGAGGAGGAAGGGAAGAAGGGATTGAGGAAATAGCAAAGCTAAATTCAGCTTAATTCACAAACTCGTGTAAAAGGAAAGGCCAATGAGAAGGGCATAGGATTTTAGCGCGTGTCTGCTATGTGTGATTTGCTTGTGTGAATACTGTTTTTTTTTCTTTACTGTATGTGTTTCCACCTTTTTATTCCTTCTTTACTTTTGAATGTATGTGTGTCAGTCATGTGTCGTCACATACTTTATGTAATATGATTCACAATCTCTCTCTCTCTCTCATTCGCTCTATCACTATAAGATGTAACTGCTTGTCTCAGTCAATTTGTCACATTCAAAGTCTCTCTCTCTCTATCTCTCTTTCTCTCTCTCTCTCTCCCTCCCTCTTTCTCTCATCATCAATATCTCAACCATTATGATAATTGCCTTGATATTAGTAATAGTATCCTCATCCCCATCATCATTATCATTATCGTTATTATCCTCTCTCTCTCAGCGAAAATGCCCCGGACTAAACCTCACCGGAAATGGTCTCACAGATACTAAGGTTAGCATGACTTGAATCGCGTGAAGGCCAACATCTTATATATCTATCAATCGTATGAACACGTCGACCCATCATCTACTGGTCTTGTGGTGCGAGGTCTAGCCATGGATTAACGGATGTTATAATCACACGTTATAATCTGTTGTGATAATTACGACATTGCAACTGTACACGATGTCTAAGAATGAAATTCATATTTAGATAAAATAGAATGACTGAAGCTGGTTACATAAAGTGTAGAAGAGAGGGAATAGAAGTGTTTGTGGAAGGGTTGAATGTGTGTAAGGATGGAGATGTGTGGAAGGATTAAGAAAACATGCAAAACAGATGGAACATGCGCGGTCAAAGCAATATAAGGACGTTAGAGAAACATGTGTAGAGGCTTTAGAAATACACCTGGGATGCATCGAAAACAAAATATATATCTGGAAGCGCCGAAAACGTTTGCGGAAGCGTTAGAAATACATCAAGAATCGACGAAAACGTTTGTGAAAATTACAGAATCACATCTGGAAGCGTCAGAAACACGCTTGGACGAGGAATGGCGAGAGGAAGCGAGGCAGTGGAAGCTCAACCCACTAACGCTGATGATCCGTGGCGGCGACACTTCGCGAGATTATCCCATAGAGGGCAGGGGATGCCATCCTCTCCGAGTTGTAGGGGCTCACACTTGGATGATTTTCCCGTGTGGATCTTGTTACTTGATTCGTTTTCCCGAGCCTTGCTCGTTCCGGTTTGTTTGTTTGAAAGAGAAAGGGCCTCTCTCGCATTCTCTCTCTCTCTCTATCTCTTTCTATCTATCTATCTTCCTCTCCATCCCTCCCTCCTCCCTCGCTCTCTCTCTCTCTCTATCTATCTATCTCCCTCTCCATCCCTCCCTCCTCCCCCGCTCTCTCTTTCTTTCTCTCTCTCTTTCCTTCTCCCTCCCTCCCTCCTTCCTTCTCTCTCTCTCTCTCTCTCTCTCTCTCTCTCTCTCTCTCTCTCTCTCCAGAGAGGAGAAGGAGGTTCAACGAATAATAGAATAACTGTTTATTTGAAACAAGTAATCATACCTGTTTTGAATCTATCGAAACTAACCCGAATGAATGGTTGTATAATAATCTATACATCATGGCAATATTCACCATGTGTTCTGCAGTATATGGGATTCGAAGCTTTTGGGTAATCAGATGTTAAATATGATTTGATTAGTATTGAAAATTAGTGGATTATTAACAAAATGAAAATCCATTTTTATATTTATTGATTCTATTTAATTTATTCCTACCATAGAGGCGTGTCAGTCCATACACATATTGTATTTATTTATTTCTAAACAAAATTTCCCTATGAAAATGCATGCTTATTTATTTCTAAATAGTGGATCCAAGACCCCTTGAAGCTACAAAGAAATTTGGTGAATTTCACACCATGGTAGAGATAGTGGTCCAGACACATCTACGTCTGCCAGTTCTAGCAGTTTCTAGGTCTTCGTGTAAAGTACAGCTAAAGTACAAAGTTTCACATGAATGAAGCCACTTAAGTGAAAAGAGGTGTTAACTTATTCACGATATAATTTTCGAAACCTGCTTTGAAAGGAATCTGCAGTTTGATGTTATTTCCGGATTACATTATTTCCATCTTTTGTAACCAACACCAAGGGGAAACAACATAGAAGGAAACGAAAGAAAAGGAAGAGAAGAGTAAGAAAAAAAGAGAGAAGAAAAATACTGAAAAATAAGAGGATAGTGTTTGAAAGTCAGTCCGAGAGAGAGAGAGTGAGAGAGAGAGAGAGAAAGAGAAAGAGAGAGAGACGAGGTAGAGAGGAAAGAATACGCTGTTGTTTGTTGAAAAAAGGCGAAGATTAAAAAAAATATATATATATATGAATAAAGAAAGTTGCAGACAAAAAAAGGAAAACGAATGAAATTAATATGATGGAGATCAGATAAAAATCTGAAAATAGAAAAACAGACAAATAATTGACAGAAACCAAGAGAAAAAAGGCAGACATACGCGAAAGAAACCATTATACAAAACAGTTGAAAGAAGTTTGGTTAAAAGAAGAGACAAGAGAAAAAACAAACAAACAGAAAAGTGACAGACAAAACGAAAGAAAGAGGCAATTAAACACACGATGATGGTGGACATGGATCGATCGAAAGTTCTCCAATTTCAAGTGAATCCAATTATAAAGAGATACTGGAAGTTTATTACTCATTAAAAGAAGTCGAGGAAACGTTTCGTAAGATCCTGTATTTAGTATGTGTTGAACTGATTGATTTAACCGTCATTATTGTTGGTGTCCGGGTTTTTAAGGTACTGTGTCTTGTTTTTTTCTCTCTCTCTTTCTTGTTTTTTTCTATTTCTCTCTCTCTCTCTCTCTCTCTCTCTCTCTCTCTCTCTCTCTCTCTCTCTCTCTCTCTCTCTCTCTCTCTCTCTCTCTCTCTCTCTCTCTCTCTCTCTCTCTCTCTCTCTCTCTCTCTCTCTCTCTCTCTCTCTCTCTCCTTCCCTTCCTCCCTCCCTCCCTCTATCTCTCCCTCTCCCTCCTTCTCACCTTCCCTTCCTCCCTCTCTCCTTCCTTCTTTTCCTCCTTCCCTTCCTCCCTCTCTCCTTCCTTCCCTACCTCCCCCCCCCCTAATCTGTATATCACTATAATCTATTTTTTCTGTAATCTTTATAACCCTCTTCTCTCCTTTTTTCATCTATTCCATTAACAGACTATACTTAACTAGTGATGAGTAGGCCTAATTAAAAAGACTATTAAGACCTTCCTCTTGATTTTTATATTTTCTATTTTTAACACTTACTTAACTAGTGATTAATTTTTAAGACCTTCCTCTGATTTTTTATTTTTTTATTTTTCTTTTCAATTTACATATTATGTATGTTGTTGACCCGTTTTTGCCTTTGGTGTTTGTTTTTAATTGTAACGTTATTTACAAAATGAATTGTAACTTGCAATTTAACTATTTATTCTTCGAAATGTATGTCAACAAATTGCAAATTTTACTTTTGTTTGTTTTTGTTGTTGTTTGCCAGCGGTAAAAATATTTGTTGATGATTATTTTTTGTTGATTTTTTCAAGTTTAGGCACAAGCTGCTTAGGTGTCAGCGAAAAGTTTTATTTTCTAGTTTCTTATGTAACTTCTAATTTAGAGTATTATCAGTCCATGCCCTGAATAACACAAATGCAACGACACACACACACACACACACATACATTCAAATAGATAGGTAATTAGATGAATAGATAGAAAGACATACATGCAGCCAGCCAGCCAGCCAGCCAGCCAGTCAGCCAGCCAGTCAGTCAGCCAGTCAGCCAGCCAGCCAGCCAGCCAGCCAGCCAGCCAGCCAGCCAGCCAGCCAGCCAGCCAGCCAGCCAGTCAGCCAGCCAGTCAGCCAGCCAGCCAGCTAGCTAGCCAGCCAGTCAGCCAGCCAGCCAGCCAGTCAGCCAACCAGCCAGCCAGCCAGACAAACAAACAGACAGACAGAAATGATTACGAATTCATTCAGTGACACAATAAAAGTCTGAAGTGGGTTACAGGCAGGCAACACGACGTCTTAGAAAGGTTGAAAGATTCTGAAGTGAACGACGGACCTTCCAATATCTCGCCGGTGTCAGCTTCCTTCTCGTTCTTTCTTTATCTTTGACCTCCTGCTCTGTTTCTCTCTCGCCTTCTCGAAATTTAACTTAGATTCAATGTTATTTCTTTTGACCCTTTGTCTGTTATTTTAGTTTCATCATTATGTATCTTCTTTTTGTTTTGATTCCTTAATCGCGGTATTTGGTTCTCTTGTTTTTGCTGTTTAGTATGTTGCTACTTTTTGTTTTTTGTTTCTGGGTGATTGTTATTTGTGTTTGTTTTCCATTTTGAGGCTACATTTCCTCGTCTCTCTTTCATTCTCTCTCTCTCTCTCTCTCTCTCTCTCTCTCTCTCTCTCTTTCTCTGTCTCTCTTTCTCCTCTCTCTCTCTCGCTCTCTCCCTCCCCCCTCCCCCTCTTTACAATTCACTCAAACTTTTCCCCACTCACTCACTCTTTTCCTCACTCACTCTTTTCCTCACTCACTCACTCTTTCCCTCACTCACTCACTCTTTCCCTCACTTACTCACTCACTCTTACTCTCTCTCTCTCTCTCTTTCTCTCAACTCTCTATCACACACACACACACACAGACACACACACACACACACACACGCTGCATTCGATCTCCCCTTCTCTCTCTCCCTAATTCAGAATGACGTGAAAAGGGGGCAAAGACGACGGTCGAAGGTCAGAAAATATCAAGATTTTTTTGTTGTTTTTTTATTTTCTTCTCTGTCTTTCTGTCTTCCTCTCTCTCTTTCTCTCTCACACCTTGACACCTTCTATATATATTTTTCTCTCTGTCTCCCATTCTCAGTCTCCATTCCATGTAATGAATTACCATTAGACTCAGAAGTAATTTCAATTACGTAGACAAAACGCCATCTTGGAGATAGCCTAGGTTGGGACGTCCTTAGTTAGTATGTATGTGGTGTGGTGTGGTGTCTCGTGGTGTGTTGATGCAATGTGGTAAACCCTGTGATGGTGAAACGCCTCACGTGGTATGGTGAAGTGTGGTGGAGTTGCTTGACGTGGTGCGTGGTTTCGCATGACGTGGCAGAGCTAGCTTAGATGTCAGAGGAGTAAATTGGTTTAGGTCGCTCGCATAAGCCTATCGCAGATGGAGGGGGGCGCACACTGGGCACGTAATTCAATTGTGGAAACGAATAGTAAGGCATCTCGCGATATGGCGGAATGTCATATTTAGGCCTAACGTGTTCATGTGCTATATTTCCCTCCCTCCCCCCTCTTGATTTTGGTGATTATTGGGGTTTTGAATTTTGAACTATTTGATATGATCGTGCTATGGGGTTTCTCCAATACTTGATTTATTCGTAAGTGAATGTACAGTAGCCAAGTGAAGTTGGGGGAATTCGATGTGTTTAAACTTGCTGACGAAGATTCCTGGGGAAATATATTCGGATGTTGGATGAGCCTGCGCGGTTCTAACTTGATAAATTCCCATTATTTTGGTGATTGCAATATCTTTCGTTGACCGCAAATAATCCGGAAAATCAAGTCACGCATCCTATAAAGGGCTTTTATTACCCATTTTTTATTATCATTAACGATTGTAAAACGACCCAACAATCCTAATTTTTAACGACACCGGACGGCACTTGATCCTGCCGGTCCATTGGGACACCATTATTCCGGCAGGGGAGGTATAGGAAAGAGGCAGGAAAGCAGGGGAGAGAGGGAGTAGGGGGAGTGGGGTAGTGGGGAGGAGGGAGATGGCAGGGAATGTAGGGCTATACCAGAGAGGTTAATTAGTAGTCGCAGGTACACCAGAGACCTATTTATCATGTAGTGGGACGGTCACTCTTTGCCAAGTTCCTCTCATTGGGTAAGCGGGGTGGGGGAGGAGGTGAGAGGGGGGGAGGGGATGGGGCAAGGTAGAGCTGTGATTTTGGGGGTTTGTTTTGATTTTCTCTTTGTTTTGAAAAGTCGGTGGGGATTAAATGTTGATTCATGTATGTGAT
>NW_028234410.1:32988713-32991213 GCF_977035675.1 Penaeus japonicus
GTCCGTGTGCAATCTGATACCACAGCATACATTTTTAATCTTAATCACCATTGGTCAAGTTTAATTAAAAAAAGAAAAAGAAAAAAAGAAATGCAATGAAAAGCTGGCCTAAGCATCGACGAAGATTCCCATAGGCCTAAAGATTTGTCGATAACCTCAGCCTCCAGATTATTTTCCTCTTCTATCGATGTCATCTCCTGTCCCCTTTTCCGCTTGCTGGAATGTAAACAAAGCTATTTCTGAACCTGACATGGGATGAACATTTCTTAATGGGCATCATGTCGGGATCAATGGTATGTTTAGTACTACATGTGTCATGTAGATGATGATGAGATTATAAATGTACTTTTATTAATTATGATTGTAATGATGATGAGATTATGAATGTACTTTTATTGATTATGATTGTAATGATAATGATTATTGTAATACTGATGATAATGGCAGTGGCGATGATATTGATGGTAATGGTGATAATATTAATGATGATGATGAAAATAAGGATAATGATGATAGTAGTGACAATGATGAAAATAATGCTCATGATGATATAATGATAAAAGTAATAGTAACGATAATGATATGTAATATAATGATGTTAGTAATAATGATTTTGATAATAATGATAATGATAAAAATGATAATAATAGTAATGGTAAAAGTAATGTGACAATGATAATAATGATAATAATAAACTTTATAATGACAATATAACCAACAACAATTATGGTAAAGATAATTTTAATGTTGATAATGATTGTGATGATGATGATTGTGATGATGATAATAATGATGTTAATGATAATGATGATATAATAATAACAATAGGGTAGGAAAAGAGTGTACGGTGATAAGAAGAGAGAGAGAGAGAGAGAGAGAGAGAGAGAGAGAGAGAGAGAGAGAGAGAGAGAGAGAGAGAGAGAGAGAAACAGGCAGAAAGAGAGAAGAGAAAAAGAGAGAGGGAGAGAGAGAGAGAGAGAGAGAGAGAGAGAGAGAGAGAGAGAGAGAGAGAGAGAGAAAGAAAGAAAGAGAGAGAAAGAGAGAGAGAGAGAGAAGAATATAAACGCCTGATAAACGATGATGATACTGATGATGATAATGATGATGATGGTGAAGATGATGATGATAATGATAATGTAATAACAACAATGGGGTAGGAAGAGGGTGAAGGGTGAAAAGAGAACAAAAAAAGAAAGAAAGATATAAACGCTAAACATAACCTAACTAAAAAGTGGAGGCATTATCTATTAGCACGTCTGAAGAAAAAGGAAAAATGATAAGATACCTTTACCACACACGCCATTTCGCACTACCCTTGAATTAAACGAACGACGGAAAAGAGAAAGAAAAATAGCTAAATATAACAATAAATATTATGCCTAAGTAATGAATGAATGTCCTGTTTTGGGGACTTTAACGAAGGTATTTGAAGTCTTTAAGCTCACTGTATCTGTTCTACTTTGCTAATAAGGGAGACTCCAGAATACACTTCGAAAAAACAACAACAACAACAACAACAACAACAACGACAACAACAACAACAACAAAAATAACGATGTAACATTTTGGAGAATATGTTGCATTTTATTCGCCGAAGTTGGGCTGCTGATAAACAAAAGTCGAAATGAGAGGCTGCGAAGTTCATTCATAGTAACCTTTAATCACAAAGGCAAAAAATCCCCGTGGAACTGGCTTTCCTTATTTTCAGGTACAGCTTTTCTCAAGTAAACTCCCTTTTAATAAAACCGCCGCTCATAGATTTGTCTAAGATATAAAATATCTCTCGAACTCGAAATTACCAAAGAAAAGTGTTTAAACTTCCAAACTATTGGAATTCCCTTGTTCTTCCGATTCTCCTGTCCCGGAAAATAGGAGAGCCAGGGTTTACCAGGCCCTGAAAAATACAGAGATCTTAGGTTTTACCAAAGGGAATGGGTGAATTTTTCCCCCGTGTGATAAACCTGTACTAGAGTCCTTATTTGGAACCATCTGCTTTATCTAACAGAGCGACGTTTCTGTTGTTGTGTCGATGGATTTAATGATGATGATACCTTTAATCTTTTAGATAAGAAAATAACCAAAACCCAATTATATCGAAATAGATATACACATCTATGGCCTGTGGCAAGTTGGGATAAATTAAATTATGTTCTTCAATGATTGTTTGCCGGAATCATTTTCATTTCGTGAACAGGAGCCGTTATTTTTTTTTTTTTTTTTACTCGTCCAAGCAGTTTCCCGGCAGAATGCCTTTAGACCGCAGCGGTTATTATACTAATTACATCCAGCTGAAGGCCAGAGGTCAGTGTACCTGTTCGGGTTTCGGTTGAATATCTTGGCCTGCTTTGGGGATTATGATTTGATAAGCATTACGCAACCTGGTCATGTCTGTTCAGGTTGATTTATTTGCCTATATATCTGTTTGTATATGTGTTTATTTGTCTTTTTCTTGATCTACTTGCTTATTTTCCTGTTTGTTTATACAAATGCAAATATACAT
>NW_028234410.1:32998713-33001213 GCF_977035675.1 Penaeus japonicus
ATCAGGTGGGTGGGGAAGGGGGGGGGGGCTGTTGGAGAGGATGAACTCGGAGCAATTTGCAAACTTTTGCAGTGGTGAAATTTGAGGGAGTTTTTCTTTTTTTTTTATAATGAGGGATTCGCTTTCCCCCTCCCCTATGTCCCTATGCCTTGCCTCTGCATCCGTATGCCTTTGTGCATACTGGTCTGCTTCTCCTCCCCCCCTCCTATCTATCTCTCTCTCTCCCAATCAATGCTTCTCCTTTTGTTTCTTTATAGTTCCTCTCTCTCTCTCTCTCTCTCTCTCTCTCTCTCTCTCTCTCTCTCTCTCTCTCTCTCTCTCTCTCTCTCTCTCTCTCTCTCTCTCTCTCTCTCTCTCTCTCTCTCTCTCTCTCTCTCTCTCTCTCTCTCTCTCTCTCTCTCTCTCTCTCTCTCTCTCTCCCTCCCTCGCTCTAGCTCTCTCTCTTTCTCCTTTTCCTTCCCTTTCATCCGCAAAATAATCCCTCTCCTTTCCTATTATCCTCCCTCCTTCCTTCCCTCCCTCTCTCTCTCTCACTCCCCTATTTTCCTTTCTATCTTCTTCCTTCCATCCCTCCTTCCCTCCTGTCCTCTCCGGCATACACCCTCCCTCTCTAACACACTCCTTCCCTTTCTGCCATACACCCTCCCTCCCCTCTCCCTTACTCCCTCCCTCCTTCACCGTCCCTTCCTTCCCTCTCTTTTGCGGCCGGTCACTGATTACATCATGATAATCTCACAATTTCCTCCATCATTTATTTCCCTGTCGCCTCCAGCCCTCGATGTAATTTTAAAAAAGAAAAAGAAAAAGAAAAAAGGAGAAAACCGTATTTTTAAACTAGAAACTTGCATCGCTTTAGGCAAAATAATTTCAACAAATAAACTAGGTTTATTTTGAACGTTTTTTTTTCTTGAAGTGGATGTATTACGAACATTAAGATAGATATGTAGACTGAAGGAGGAGAGAGAAAGAGAGAGAAAGAGAGAGAGAGAGAGAGAGAGAGAGAGAGAGAGAGAGAGAGAGAGAGAGAGAGAGAGAGAGAGAGAGAGAGAGAGAGAGAGAGATAAGATAGATAGATAGATAGATAGATAGATAGATAGATAGATAGATAGATAGATAGATATATAGACAGAGATAGAGAGAGAGAGAGAGAAAGAGAGAGAGAGAGTGGAAGAGAGAGAAGAGAGAGAGAGAGAGAGAGAGAGAGAGAGAGAGAGAGAGAGAGAGAGAGAGAGAGAGAGAGAGAGAGAGAGAGAGAGAGAGAGAGAGAGAGAGAGAGAGAGAGAGAGAGAGAGAGAGAGAGAGAGAGAGGAGAGAGAGAGAGTGAGAGAGAGAGAGAAGAGAGAGAGAGAGAGAAAGAGAGAGAGAGAGAGAGAGAGAGAGAGAGAGAGAGAGAGAGAGAGGGGGAAGAGAGAGAGAGAGAGGGAGAGAGAGAGAGAGAGAGAGAGAGAGAGAGAGAGAAGGGGAGAGAGGGAGAGAGGGAGAGAGGGAGAGAGGGAGAGAGGGAGAGAGGGAGAGAGGGAGAGAGAGAGAGAGGGAGAGAGGGAGAGAGGGAGAGAGAGAGAGAGAGAGAGAGAGAGAGAGAGAGAGAGAGAGAGAGAGAGAGAGAGAGAGAGAGAGAGAGAGAGAGAGAGAGAGAGAGAGAGAGAGAGAGAGAGAGAAGAGAGAAAGAAAGAGAAAAGAGAGAGGAAGAGAGAGAGAAAGAGATAGATGAAAGATAAAAGAGAATGAGAGAGAGGAGAAGAGGAGAGAGGGAAAGAAGAGAGAGGGAAAGAGAAAAGAAGAGAGAGAGAGGAAGAGAGGGAGAGGGAGAGAGAGAGAGAGAGAGAGAGAGAGAGAGAGAGAGAGAGAGAGAGAGAGAGAGAGAGAGAGAGAGAGAGAAAGAGAAACGAGGGGCAAACCCCCCTCCAGACCAGAAGTTTTCTAATTTCAAAAAGCATTTCAGAAGGATCAGAAACTCTGGCCAACGCCGCCATCTGCTAGTCCTCACGCGCACAGGAGTCTCACAGTTATCGACCACGCTTATCATTACCTTTCTTATCTGTGATATTTTTAGATCCGGTGCAATACAACATGGCGTGGATACGTAGGGGAGAGGGGGAGGGGGAGAGGGGGAGGGTGGCGTGTTGGAGTGCTGGTATCATTACTCACCATTACTATCATTATGATTTTTTTTTTTTGAGGGGTGTGGAATGGAAGGGAGGGTAGGGGTGGGTGGGTGGGTAGGGGTGGGTCGGTGGTTGGATGGGGGGTTGGGGGGGTGGGGGGGAGTTGTCTTATATTCCTGATCCAGCCTGGTCTTTTGTGTTAATATTGGTGTTATTATTGTCGTCTTTTTCATTGTTATGGTATCACTGGTATCATTACTACTATCATTATGATTGTTTATGAGGGGGTGGGGGTTGTCCTATATCTTACGTAACCTGTTTTATCTTATTATTGCATTATCAATATCATTATTACTGATCATGATATTTTTGTGAATGTAGGGGGGGGGGGGGTC
>NW_028234410.1:33016213-33018713 GCF_977035675.1 Penaeus japonicus
AAGAGAGAGATAGAGAGAGAGAGAGAGAGAGATGAGAGAGAATGAGAGAAGGGTGAGAGAGAATGAGAGAGGGGTGAGAGAGAATGAGAGAGAGAGAGAGAGAGAGAAAGAGAGAGAGAGAAAAAGAGAGAGAGAGAGAGAAAAAGAGAGAGAGAGAGAGAGAGAGAGAAAGAGAGAGAGAGAAAAAGAGAGATAGAGAGAGAGAGAGAGAGCGACAGACAGACAGAGACAGAGAGAGAAACACGGACTTGGACATAAATAAGACAAACAAAGACAAAGACAAGATGGTGCAGATACGCATAGATGAATAAATGATATGAAAGACAAGAGATGAAAGAGTAATCGACCACAGAAAACAACTCCGAAGAAGGGCTAACTATTTTATTCATAGAAGAAGACGAAGAAAGAAAGAAGAAAAAGATTATGAGAAACAAAATCTTGCTCCTTGACATGCATGATTTCTTTATATTGTTTTTCCTTCTTTCGAATTATTATATTAAATCACCTATTTCTTCAGAAAGAAAATTTGTAAAAGAAGTAATTGTTCATGGAATTTTAAGCAGTTGGATTTTAGATATTTGTGATGCTGATGCCTCGAATAACAATATTTAATGGTAATACATAATTATTAAAGAGAGTAGATAGATATTATATTATAATTGAGTTTATTTCTCATCAAGCTATATCTGTGGTAATGATATAACGAGTAATAACACTGCTAATAGTAATTGCTTTGACAATTATAAAGCTGATGGCAATCATGATTATTGATATAATGCCGATAATCACAAGACAAAAAATTATCCTAACTGTAAATAGATATTAGTCTTTATTACAAAGATTACAAAATTACGATAACAAAGAACGGACAACACAAATGAATTCATTCATTAGAATTGCATTCTCTGTTTATTTGTTCTGTGCAAAAGCACGAAAAATATAACGTAGGAACAATAACCATCCCACTTTATATAGCGATAATAAAAACGGAAAAGTGATTTACTGAAGGAGAAATTCGCCTAAATTGGAACCTGTAAAAGCTATCCAAAAGGAATCCGATTCTACAGCAACAGGCAGATGAGGAAGGGGATTGCTGACACATAGCCGTTGGATAGGAAGACATGTTTTTCTCTCTCTGTATTTTCCAGTCTATGGCTTTTAAGGGACGTGTCCTGCAGCCGGAATGGTCATTCCCTTTGTTATTTTCTCTGTCACAGCAGAAGAACGAATAGTAACTAAAGAACTTGTCAATTCCAAAAGGTAATCAAGGGTTTAAAAACATCCGAAAACATAGCTTTTGAACACGCTGGAAAGTGGAAATGTAACAGATGCGACACAGGGTTTTATGATTTCCTCTCTCGTTTTCAAAGGCTATTCGCGGCTTTAAGAGAATAGCCTAAAGGAATAGCATATATGTAAGAATTCTTGCAGGCTTGTGGAACCACTCTCAGCAGACGAGACAGCGATTTATGATTTCCTTTCTTGTTTTCAAAAATGCTCTTCGCGAATTCCCAGCTTACAAAGGATTAGCTCTAAGGGACTGCATATGTGTAAGAATTCTCGAGAGCTGATGGAGCCACTCGCAGCGCCTTTCGCACATAGACGGAAAGAAGTTGAAGCTAATGAGGAAAAACGATCTCCAGCCACGAATGCGTTGGTGCAGTGTTTGGCCATCCACTCTGTTGACGTCCAGTGGGGCTTCTTGTGGCTAATTACATTGCTTTGGCTTTTGACGGAGAAGAGAAAGGGGATAGTGCATTCTCCTTTGTGATGGGAAGTGGAGGAGGGGCTATTCAGAGGTGTCTGTTGTGGTGATAGTTATCTGTGCTGAGGATGTGAGTGTGATATAGTTATGGGGGACGGACTCGCCTTTAGTGTTAGGTTAACTTATTAAGCGGATTATTGATATATATAATCCGTAATTACTTGTCTTTTCGAGAGTCGTCTCACGTCTGTTAGCCCTTCGAGACATCTCGAGAAGACTTTTCCAAAGATATCCTAAGGCTAATAGTTAATGATATTCGGTAAATCCATACGCAGTCACAGCGAAGTGTGCTTCTTGTTGGAGTTGGTTTGCATAACATAAAATTTTCGTCTTCTTTTTCTTTTCCCTTCATAATCACTTCGTAAATGTTTTTTTTCCATATTTTATTCTTTCTTTCACTTTCCCCTTTTGGTCTACTGTTATCTCCCGTTTTCTTGATTTTCTATTGTCTATGTGTCTATGTTGGCATGTGTGTTAACCTTTCTATCTCACTCCATCATTCTCTCCTTACCCTCTCACTCACTCTCTGTTTCCTCTTTCTCTCAATCCTTTTTAAGATCTCTCTCTCGACTACATAAATCTCATAGTCTGTGATAATGCAACGGATCCTAAAGTGCCTAAAGTGCTCATGCAAGCATTTTTCTTTTTTTTCCGACCTGACACAAAGAAACTCCTCACTCCCTCACCTATCACGAACTCACTCACTACTAACTCACTCCTCATTAAACTCATCTC
>NW_028234410.1:33043713-33051213 GCF_977035675.1 Penaeus japonicus
ATTACGACCTATTGCACTTTGGTCGTAACTGATTAAGTGCGATGTAATGTACATTATGGAAGCAACTCGGCACGGACACTTGATCGAGCCATTAGAGTGGACCGACACCACAGCCACGAGATACAGGGTGAGACACGCTCGACTGGATAACACTATTACATGTCTCATCCAATGTGGTGGATAAGTAACTTGTTTGCGGGTGTATTAATGGCCATAGGGTCGTGGATGTGGTTTTATTTTGGTCTTATCCTGATTCTTTGTTTCATGGGTTAGTTTTGGTGTTTGTGTGGTTTTATTTTGGTCTTATCCTGATTCTTGCTTTTTTTTTATTTTCTCTTTTTCTTTTACTCTCTATCTTAATTTTTTGTTTTTGTCTCTTCTCTTCCTTCTTTTTCTTATCTTTGTATATTCTCTTTTTATTTTTTATCTAGACTTTTTTCTTTGTTCTGCTTTTATTACCTCTATCTAGATGCTCTGTCTCCCCGTCTCCTCTTTTTTCTCTTGTTTGCCTTCTCTCCCCTCTCTCTCTCTTCGTCTTGTTCTGTTTATCTGCTTGTCTGTCTCTCTCTCTCTCTCTCTCTCTCTCTCTCTCTGTCTGTCTGACTGTCTGTTTATCTGCTTGTCTGTCCTTCTTTCTCTCTCTCTCTCTCTCTCTCTCTGTCCGACTGTCTGTTTATCTGTTTGTCTGTCCTTCTCTCTCTCTCTTTCTCTCTCTCTCTCTCTCTCTCTGTCCGACTGTCTGTTTATCTGTTTGTCTGTCCGTCTCTCTTTCTCTCTCTCTCTCTCTCTCTCTCTCTCTCTCTCTCTCTCTCTCTCTCTCTCTCTCTCTCTCTCTCTCTCTCTCTCTCTCTCTCTCTCTCTCTCTCTCTCTCTCTCTCTCTCTCTCTCTTTCTCTCTCTGGCTTTCTTCGGAGCACCCCTTCCTGCTTGCTTTCACCGCCCCTCTTCCTCCTTCGAACGCCCCCTTGTTCCCCCTCCTCCCTTTCCAGAGGCCCCAATCTCCCCTCGCCATGACCTGCTTTGGTCATTACCCCTTCTGCATCGACCATCAGATAACCCCTCAGGACTAATTATCAACCATGATTAATCTAATTGTGGCTTCCGTAAATTACCGCCCGCTGGTAGCAGAAAACAGCCAGATGTGTTTGGTGACTTTGCGAACCCCTTCCCCCCTTCCCCCCCTTTCTCCCTCCCTCCCTCCCTCCCTCCCTCTTTCATTTTCATTTTTTTAACGTACTTGAATCCCCAAACGTAAAGTTGGTAAAAAAATTATCACTGTAAAGGAATCATTATGGTATTGACGTTTTTTTTTTTTTTTTAACATTTTCTATTTCATTCTGCTCCTCTCTATTCTTCTCTCTCTGTACACAAACACACACACACACTAACACACACACACACACACACACACACACACACACACACACACACACACACACACACAACCACACACACAAACACAAACACACACACACACACAACCACACACACAAACACAAACACACTCACACACGCAACCACACACACAAACACAAACACACACACACATACACACACGCAACCACACAAACACACATGATACCTCGAAGAACTAAATGTAATATTTATTTGCAAACAAAGGAATTCACAAGAAGAAACTCGGTTGCACAACAGAGGGGTCTAATTGCAAAGGGAGGTTTAGGTAACGCCTTATTGACGTAACGGGAAGTGATACCAGAGCTGGCGGTGTCGACAGCGGAGGAAAAGTGGCCCCAGAGGTAACAGTAATGGCAGCGTGACAATGGGTGGTTGACATAATGGTTGGCTTCAGGGAGATGGTGGTTGTGGCCTGTTGGTGTATTGGTTCATTTAAGTTTTGTAGACGTTGTAAGATTGAAAAACTTTTCGTATATTTTGGACCATTTCTCATTTTCTTTTTCGTTTTCATTTCTTTTTTTTTTCTTTTCCTTTTTTTTTTCTTTTTTTTGAAACCGAGTAAGAACTGCGGGGCTGAAGTTTAGCCATGCCGAGGAAGTCACATAAGCTTAGCGCAGACATTGCACAGTATCTTTATATGGGTTTCGATAGACATAATAACTTAATTAATATAGATATAGTAAATGATGCCAGAACATGCAATAATACTTAACAAACGATTACATACAATAAAACTGGATATGAAAGTGGAAGAACCTTCGATCATTAGCTGCCATGACGCGATTTATCAACGTGAACCATCGACTTCCACGAAACATACGATCAATAATACTTTACAGGTTTTGTGAAGATTAAAGAGAGAGAGAGAAGGAGAGAGAGAGGGAAGGGGAGAGAAAGAAAGAGAGAAAGACAGAGAGAGAGAAAAGAGAAGAGAAGAGAAGAGAAGAGAAGAGAAGAGGAGAGGAGAGAAGAGAAGAGAAGAGAAGAGAAGAGAAGAGAAGAGAAGAGAAGAGAAGAGAAGAGAAGAGAAGAGAAGAGAAGAGAAGAGAAGAGAAGAGAAGAAAAGAAAAGAGAAGAGAAGAGAAGGGAAGAGAAAAGAAGATAATGGAATATAATTGAATAGAAGAGAAGAGAAGAGAAGAGAAGAGAAGAGAAGAGAAGAGAAGAGAAGAGAAAAGAAGAGAAAAGAAGAGAAAAGAAAGAAAAGAAAAAAAGAGAAGAGAAGAGAAGAGAGAGTGAGAATAGATCGAGAGTGACAAGGCAAGAGTGACAGAGCGAGAGTGAAAGACTACCGATATTGCTGATAGAAGCCTACGCATTTGACGTCAGCGATACAATCATAGAGGAAGTAGCTGACGACGATGTTGGTTTTAGTACGAAGGATGTGTGAGGTCTGTGGTTTAGGATGTAAGTAAGGATGTAGGTTCAGCGTGTAGGATGAGGTAGTAGGAAGCTATCACGTGGAGTGTAAAGATGTAGTTTTAGGCAACTATTCCATGTTTGGTCGCTAGGTAATTTTTTTCCATTGTTTAGCTACGCACTTTTTCGCGATTGAATTTTCGTTATTCACTGATTTTTTATTATATATTTTCTGATTTTCGAAACATTTTCACATTCTTTTTCTCTCTCTTTATTCACTATTTCCAATTATATATTCACTATATTCTAATATATGTTCACTATTTCAATAATCTTTTCACTATTTTCAAGATTTATTCACCTTTTTTTACTTTCCATTTACTTTTCATACTTTCACATTTTAGATCATTGGTACAATCCCTTTTCATGATGCGTATATATAAGGGGAGTTACTAAGCATAAAACGAGAGAGCAAATTACGGTAGAACTGAACTGAATATCGTTTCTACATTACTCAAAGCCTTTTTTTCCTTCTAAGTCTGAGATTATTTCTTCCTACCTCTTAATGAAAAGAAAAAAAGAAAAGAAATGCCTTGTCTATCTTTTACTGCAAGTCTTTCTTTCTCCCAAGTTCAGAAAAGAAAAGAAAAATACCATCTCACCGAGCGCTCACGACAGCAACCTCAATTTCCAACGAACGAGAACACTAAATTTAGCAACGACGACTGCCACGACCACACCATACTTTCCCGCGCTCGCTCTCTCAACCGAAAAGACTTAATCTCCTCCAGGCTACTCTCCAGAGCCGCGGTGTTACTCCCAAGGGCACGAGGAGCTTAATCCCAGCCTCTTAACTGTTTGCACGCCGTCGATCTCCTTATCTCCGGTAGGATCAAGGCGGTCGAAGAACCAACAGCATCACGGGAGAGGAGAGATGTGATCAGCTGATCCAAACAGAACGTCGAGGAGAAGGAAAGGGGAATTGAAGTGGGGGGAATGAGGGATGGAAGTGGGAGGAAAGGGGGATGGAAGTGGGAGAAAAGGGGGATGGGAGTGGGGGGAATGAGGGATGGAAGTGTGAGGAAAGGGGGATGGAAGTGTGAGGAAAGGGGGGTGGAAGTGGGAGGAAAGGGGATGGAAGTGGAAGGAAAGGGGGATGGAAGTGGGAGGAAAGGGGGATGGAAATGGGAGGAAAGGGAGATGGAAGTGGGAGGAAAGGGGGATGGAAAAGGGAGGAAAGGGGGATGGAAGTGGGAGGAAAGGGAGATGGAAGTGGGAGGAAAGGGTGATGGAAGTGGGAGGAAAGGGGGATGGAAGTGGAGGAAGGGGGATGAAAGTGGGAGGAAAGGGGAGGAGGAAGGGGATGGATAGGGAGGAAAGGGAGATGGAAGTGGGAGGAAAGGGGGATGGAAAAGGGAGGAAAGGGGGATGGAAGAGGGAGGAAAGGGGAATGGAAGTGGGAGGAAAGGGTGATGGAAGTGGGAGGAATGGGGGATGGAAGTGGGAGGAAAGGGGGATGGAAGTGGGAGGAATGGGGGATGGAAGTGGGAGGAAAGGGGGATGGAAGTGGGAGGAAAGGGGGATGGAAGTGGGAGGAAAGGGGGATGGAAGTGGGAGGAAAGGGGGATGGAAGTGGGAGGAAAGGGGATGGAAGTGGGAGGAAAGGGGGATGGAAGTGGGAGGAAAGGGGGATGGAAGTGGGAGGAAAGGGGGATGGAAGTGGGAGGAAAGGGGGATGGAAGTGGGAGGAAAGGGGGATGGAAGTGGGAGGAAAGGGGGATGGAAGTGGGAGGAAAGGGGGATGGAAGTGGGAGGAAAGGGGGATGGAAGTGGGAGGAAAGGGGGATGGAAGTGGGAGGAAAGGGGGATGGAAGTGGGAGGAAAGGGGGATGGAAGTGGGAGGAAAGGGGGATGGAAGTGAGAGGAAAGGGGGATGGAAGTGGGAGGAAAGGGGGATGGAAGTGGGAGGAAAGGGGGATGGAAGTGGGAGGAAAGGGGGATGGAAGTGGGAGGAAAGGGGGATGGGAGTGGGGGGAAAGGGGGATGGAAGTGGGAGGAAAGGGGGATGGAAGTGGGAGGAAAGGGGGATGGAAGTGGGAGGAAAGGGGGATGGAAGTGTGAAGAAAGGGGGATGGAAGTGGGAGGAAAGGGGGATGGGAGTGGGGGGAAAGGGTGGTGGAAGCGGGAGGAAAGGGGGATGGAAGTGGGAGGAAAGGGGGATTGAAGTGGGAGATGGAAGGTGGGAGGAAAGGGGAAAATGGAAATGGAAGTGGGAGGAAAGGGGGATTGAAGTGGGAGGAAAGGGTGATGGAAGTGGGAGGAAAGGGGGATGGTAGTGGGGGGAAAGGGGGATGGAAGTGGGAGGAAAGGGGGATGGAAGAGGGAGGAAAGGGGGATGGATGTGGGAGGAAAGGGTGATGGAAGTGGGAGGAAAGGGGGATGGTAGGGGGATGGTAGTGGGGGGAAAGGGGGATGGAAGTGGGAGGAAAGGGGGATGGAAGAGGGAGGAAAGGGGGATGGAAGTGGGAGGAAAGGGGGATGGAAGTGGGAGGAAAGGGGGATGGAAGTGGGAGGAAAGGGGGATGGAAGTGGGAGGAAAGGGGGATGGAAGTGGGAGGAAAGGGGGATGGAAGTGGGAGAAAAGGGGGATGGAAGTGGGAGGAAAGGGGGATGGAAGTGGGAGGAAAGGGGGATGGAAGTGGGAGGAAAGGGGGATGGAAGTGGGAGGAAAGGGGGATGGAAGTGTGAAGAAAGGGGGATGGAAGTGGGAGGAAAGGGGGATGGAAGTGGGAGGAAAGGGGGATGGAAGTGGGAGGAAAGGGGGATGGAAGAGGGAGGAAAGGGGGATTGAAGTGAGAGGAAAGGGGAATGGAAGTGGGAAGAAAAGGGAATGGAGATGGAAGGGGGAACAATATCAAAGGATGGGGGCAGAGGGAAAATAACGAAAGAAGAATAAGAAAGATTAAGTGACTAAGGAATATTTTCAAAGGGGGAAAGCTAGGCATTCGACGTGTGAAGTGATTGGGTGTAAGGGGTGTGTGTGTGTGTGTGTGTTGTGTGTGTGTGTATGTGTGTGATAGAAAGAGAGGAGAAGAGAGAGAGAGAGAGAGAGAGAGAGAGAGAGAGAGAGAGAGAGAGAGAGAGAGAGAGAGAGAGAGAGAGAGAGAGAGAGAGAGAGAGAGAGAGAGAGAGAGAGAAATACATAGATAGATAGATAGATAGATAGATAGATAGATATATAGATACTTAGATACTTAGATAGATAGTCACTGTTATTCGCAAACAAACAAACAAATAAACAAAAAATAAAATAAAACAGGAAAGTGTGGATTTTCTTGCTATTTATCTAAATCACGTTTTGATAAGGATAGAAAGCAAAATGATGATGGTAATGATAAGAAGAAGGAGAAGGAGAAACAAAATGAAATTGAAAATGAAAATAAAACTAGAAATAAAAATGAAAAGAAGAATGAGAATGAGAATGAGAAGGAAATTGAGAAGCAGCAGGCGAAGGAGAAGAAGAAGGAAATGGAGAAGGAGAAGGAGAAGGAGAAGGAAATGGAAAAGGAGAAAAAGGAGAAGGAAAAGGAAAAATAGATGGAGAAGGAGAAGGAGAAAGATAAAGAAAAGGAGAAAAAGGAGATGGAGAAGAAGGAGAAGGAGAAGGAAAAGGAAAAGAAAAAGGAGAAGGAGAAGATGTAGGGGAAGGAGAGATGAGTAGGAGAAGGAGAAGGAGAGGGAGGAGGAGAGGGAGAGGGAGGAGGAGAGGGAGGGGAAGAGGGAGAGGAAGAGTGAGAGGGAGGGAGAGGGAGAGAGAGGGAGAGAGAAAGAGAGAGAGAGTGAGTGAGATAGAGAGTGTAACCAGCTTGTTGGCAACTGCTCCCACCACTGGAAGCAGTTGTTGTGAACCCGCTACTAGCAGTTGTATAGCACTCGATGCCCTGGTTGTAGGTCGGTGGATAAACAGACAGACGTTCACGGGCCGAAGGCCGGAGGTCAGAGTTGTTCACTCTTGTCTGTCTGTCTGTCTCTCTCTCTCTCTCTCTCTCTCTCTCTCTCTCTCTCTCTCTCTCTCTCTCTCTCTCTCTCTCTCTCTCTCTCTCTCTCTCTCTCTCTCTCTCTCTGTCCTGGGTTCCTTGTGTGTCCTCTTGAGTACCAATCCTGACTCAACTTTCTACGCCTAAGGCCTTCCGTTAGCAAACACAGCTGCCTAGAGAAGCTAGAGTTCCGAGGCGGAAACGAACACAGGAAACAGGACGCGTCAGGTCAAAACAGACTGCCAGCGATATTGCATTGAATTAAGTAGAAATATATGATCAATGTCTTGGGTCGCATGATGTACAATACCAGTGCCTTACAGAGAGAGAGAGAGAGAGAGAGAGAGAGAGAGAGAGAGAGAGAGAGAGAGAGAGAGAGAGAGAGAGAGAGAGAGAGAGAGAGAGAGAGAGAGAGAGAGAGAGAGAGAGAAGAGAGAGAGAGAGAGAGAGAGAGAGAGAGAGAGAGAGAGAGAGAGAGAGAGAGAGAGAGAGAGAGAGAGAGAGAGAGAGAGAGAGAAGGAAAGGGAGAGGGAGAGAGAAGAAGAAGAGGGATAGGGAGAGGGAGAGAGAAGAAGAAGAGGGATAGGGAGAGTGAGAGTGAGCGTGAGCGTGAGAGTGAGAGTGAGAGTGAGAGTGAAAGTGAAAGTGAGAGTGAGAGGGAGAGGGCGAGGGAGGAGGAGAAGGAGAGG
>NW_028234410.1:33058713-33061213 GCF_977035675.1 Penaeus japonicus
TTTCTATTGCATTTGCAGCTACTTATAAGATGGAGGAACAAAAAAAAACAAAAAAAAGGATGAAGTTGACTTAAATTTGAACATATTTGTGTTCATCATTATCATCATCTCCTATCCCCGTATCAACATCATTATCAATATCATCACAATCTTAAACATCATAACCTTCACCATCATCACTACCACCATCGAACACCACCACCACTTTTCCTCCTAAAGAAATGTACAAACTCTTAATCTTATGAAACAAAAGAAACAGAAAAAAAAGATGAAACAGAATTCACTAAAAAGTCCCAACAAAACGATAAGACATCCAGGTGAATGAGGGAAAAGTTCCATGTTCATTGCCCTTAACGAGTATTATCAAAATATACGATTAAAATCTTGCCTTGTGAAATTATTCAATCTCAACTCAACCTCAACTTTAACCCCCCCAACCCCCCCACCCCCGTCACCATTTATCACAGTGAACCCAATTATATCGGATGAAACATTTACGTAGACAAACATACTTATCTTACCATTAGCGTTGCTGTAAACCACTTATGTTTGTCGAATCTACATTGATATATTACTGAGCCTGTATTTAACTTCATTCAAAAGTTACCTGAGGAACAGATGCCAGGGATAAATATTTGTAACGGTGAATTGTCCTCTGAAAGCATATTCAATGGAGTGACTCATTCTGTACTCACATATATATATATATATATATATATATATATATATATATATATATATATAATTTTATATTTACTATTAATATATATAAGACATTATATATATATTATATATATCTATATCTATATATATATAGGATATATATTACATAAATATATATAATAAATTATTATAATATTGATATATATATTATTATATATATATATATATGTTTATATATACAAACATATATATAAATATATATATATTTATATATATATATATATTTATATTATATATATATTTATATATTATCTATATGAGTATAGAATGAGTTTTTTTTTTTTTTTTTTTTTTTTTTTTTTTTTTTTTGTATAGCAAAGGCTTCGCATATTGGATTTCATTAACTTACAATATTACCTATGCATTAATCTGTGGATGTAAAAACCTCTAGTAGATAGTCGTGGGTTCGTCTCTTCTTTCGTAAAAAATGCATGATATTAGATTAATTAAAAAGTTAAGATGAAAAAAAAAAGATACTGATTCTCCAATCAGTGAGGCTGTGGGTACAACGAAACCCTATAAGATTCTGAAAGTTTCTCGACATTCTCCTAGTAAATAGTGAACCTTATTCGACATTATTTTGCTATGTCCTTAGGGAAAAGTGAACCTTACCTAACACCCTTTGGTAAGAAGTGAATCTTAGTCGACAGGCCCTTGATAAAAACTGAACCTTATTCGACGTTCTTTTGATATTAGAAAGAGATTCTTATTTGATAAAAAAGGGTAAGATGTGAACCTCACTAGACGTGGATTTGGTCAAAGGTGAACCTCACTCGATATGCCCTTGGTAAAAGGTGAACCTCACTCGATATGCCCTCGGTTAAAGGTGAGCCTAACACGGCATTGCCCTTGGTAAAAGGTGAACCTCAGTCAACATGCCCTCGGTAAAAGATGAACCTTACTCAACATGCCCTTTGGTAAAAAGAACCTTTAATTCTAGAATTTTTCAAAATAAACTCCTCGAAACTAATCCGTTGAATGAACCAAACCAATAACGATTTTTCATCTGTTACCATAAAGTTAACTGTCTTTAGATTTACCACTGAGCAGTTTCAAGTGAATAAGCCTTTATTTCACTTATCTTGATGATTTAATTCTTGAAATATGTCAAACATATCAGATCGACAGATACCCTTGAAGTACCTTTATTTCGTATAACAACACTTTAGAAATAAGCAAGACTAAACAGCTTGCTTATATATATATATATAAGTTAAGAAGTATATGGCTGACATATATAAGCCGATTTCCTGCTTCATGGCCATTATTCTAATGATATTCTACTTCTCTTATATATATGTTTTAGTGTAGCTTCTAAATCATCGAAATGATCTCTACGACTTTTTTGTAGCATTAACGAGATCACACACACAAACAAACACACACACACACACACACACACACACACACACACACACACACACACACACACACACACACACACACACAAACACACACACACACACACACACACACACACACACACACACACACACACACACACACACACACACACACACACACACACACACACACACACACACACACACACACACGCGCGCACGCCGCACACACACACACACATACACACACTAACTCCCAGATGTTTCATTAACACACGCACGCACAAATGATATCAAAACAACAAAAATCTAACGAAACCATTTTCTTTTCTCGTTGCAGAGCGATGAAGTGCCCGAGACAATGAAGGCGAGAAATGCTCCTCAAACGATGGAAAATCTCAACGTTCTGGTAATGCTTCGATCCCAGAATTGGA
>NW_028234410.1:33068713-33071213 GCF_977035675.1 Penaeus japonicus
AAAAAAGAGAAGGAGAGAGAGAGGAGGTAGGGAGGGGGTGGTGAGGGGAGGGGAAAGGGAGGAGGGAGATGATGTGGCCGGGAGGGGAGGGCTGGAGGGAAGAGGGGGGAGGGAGGTGACGTGGCCGGAAGGGGAGGGGTGGGGGTCTGAAGGGAAGAGGGGGTGGGGAGGGAGATGAGGTGGTCGGAGGGGGAGGAGAGGGTTGGAGGGGAGAGGAAGGAGGGAGAAGAGGATGGCGGAAGGATGAAGCCGGCAGTCACCGCGACAGGACGTCAGCACAGATTACGGAGCGACGATGGCTCATTAAGGCAGCGATGAAGATCTCTCTGACGGCGCGGCTGCAGCGTGATAAACGGGCTCGTTCTCGGGCTCGATAATGTTGCTCTTGGAGGCATCAGGTCCTCCAGTTCCGGGTCGGCTTGCCTCGGGTCCTTTAGTTCCGGGTCGGCTTGCCTCGGGTCCTTTAGTTCCGGGTCGGCTTGCCTCGGGTCCTTTAGTTCCGGGTCGGCTTGCCTCGGGTCCTTTAGTTTCGGGTCGGCTTGCCTCGGGTCCTTTAGTTTTGGGTCGTCTTGTTTCAAGGACATTTGGTTTCGGGTCTCTAATTCCTGGACCAAATATTTCAGGTTCCTTTGTCTGGGGTCCTATTGTTCCAGGTCCTCTTACTTCAGGTCCTTTAGTCCCGGGTCCTCATATTTCAGGTCCTCTTATAAATAAGTCTTTAGTCTATGGGTTTTCTTAGCGTTTAATCAAGGATTTTATGCATGTGTTTATGTGTAACATAATTATAAAAATAGGTAGATAGGTTGACAGACAGTGAAGGAGAGGAGAGGAGAAGGAGGAGGGAAAGAGAAAGGGTGAGGGGAAGACAGAAAGGGAGAGGGGGAGAGAGGACTGGGAAAGGTGAGAAAGGGGAACGAAGGGGGAGAGGGAAATGGAAAGGGGAAAGAGAAAGAGAAAAAGAGAGAGTGAGTGAGTGAGTGAGATAGATAGATAGATGGATAGATAGATAGAGAGAGAGAGAGAGAGAGAGAGAGAGAGAGACCGAAAGATCGAGAGAGAGAGAGAGAGAGAGAGAGAGAGAGAGAGAGAGAGAGAGAGAGAGAGAGAGAGAGAGAGAGAGAGAGAGAGAGAGAGAGAGAGAGAGAGAGAGAGGGGGTGCGACGGTGGATTGCGACACACGTCCATCACGAGCGAGTCACCTCCGCAGAGTCAGGTAAACGGACAGACATGTGTCAGCCACACAGAGTAATAACTCTTCCAGACACTTTAGCCATGGTACGTGACCTTGCCCGCGCATAGCGAGGTCAATCAGTCAAACAACTGCAATTTTGTTGACAGGGAGATGTTGCAAAGGAATAGAATAACCGTCTGCAATATGAAAAGTCCATCTAGAAAAAAAAAAAAAAAAAATGGGTCCTTCATTTCCAGCAGTGAAAAAGGCCTTTTAAGTTTACACTTCGTACGAGACCAAAAATTCATTTGAATAGATTCCAATATCACTCCACTGCTTTATATGTTACCCTGAGTATTAGGAAGGAAAATGTAAATACACCTGTATCCACATCGACACTGTGTACAACCATATCCACACCTTCTATCGACATCCACATCCGTACATTCCACACTCATCCACACCTACCACACCCACACCACAACTTCCACACCCACATCCACACCTTCCACACCCACATCCACACCTTCCACACCCACATCCACACCTTCCACACGATCATTCACACCCTCCACACCCACATCCACAACTTCCACACCCACATCCACACCTTCCACACCCACATCCACACCTTCCACCAGCATCCACACCTTCCACACGATCATCCACACCTACCACACCCACATCCACAACTTCCACACCCACACCCACATCCACAACTTCCACACCCACACCCACACCTTCCACCATCATCAACACTTCCCACAAATACATTCTCATCTTTACCCGCATCCTCACTGACTCGCGCCTCCCTCAGGTGCCACAGAATCTCGCGCATTGGCTTATGATTTCGAAATGAGGAGTCACGTGGGATGTTGGATACACACGCCCCACTTGATGGCTCTTGACTGCACTCGGGATTCCTGGCCCAGATCTGAAGTCACACCAATAATCCTTTGGGGTCCTTCGCTTGTAGGATGTCCTCGGAGTCCTTCGTTTGCAAGATCTAGGTCGAGAAGGATTAGAATGTTTTTTTTTATTTTATTTTATTTTTATCTTCGTTGTTTATTTATTCTAAAAAGATATGTATAATAGATACATATCTTTTTAGAATAAATAGATAACGAAGATGAAATAAATTCATGCTAAGAGAGTGACTATTATGCCAATTAGCTCGTTGGATTTCTGAATTTTAGGGGTAGGTTAAAAAAAAACTAAATACATGAGATGAAAGAAGATTCAAACTAACAGCGGAAGTCTGCGTTATCTGGGTGCTTTTCTGGTTGTTTTTGGTACAGTTTTTTTATCATCAATAACATCATATTGATA
>NW_028234410.1:33101213-33103713 GCF_977035675.1 Penaeus japonicus
TCTATCTCAAATTTATGCATCTGTGGTAGATATTTGGTATTTGCCAGACACGACCTTTTTATCTTATTATACAATATTCAAACATTTTCAAAGAAGTGAATCATCATTTAATACCATCGTCTTGAATTTATTTAGTAACGTTGAAAATCAATACTCATTTCATCAATGTTTCAGCATGTGACGAGTATTTTATTACAAAATGTAAGCACACACACACACACATGATTTTGATTTTCATAATCATTTTTATCATTATCATTTTTAGCATTATTATCATCATTATCATTTCTTATTTTTATTATTATCATTATCATTATTATTATTAGTGTTATTATCATCATCATTTTTATATCTATTATTGTTATTATTATTATTATTATTATTATTATTATTATCATTATCATCATTATTATTATTATCATTATTATTATTATCATTATTATTATTATTTTATTTTATTATCATCATCATCATCATCATTATTATTATTATCATTATTATTATTATTATCATTATTATTATTATCTTATTTTATTATCGTTATTATTATTATTATCATAATCATTATTGATATCATTGTTATTGTCGTTATTATTATCATTATTATTATCATTCTTCTTCTTCATCTTCTTCTTCTTCTTCTTATTATTATTATTATTATTATCATTATTATTATTATTATTATTATTACTATTATTATCATTTTTATCATTATTATTGTTATTATTATTGTTATCATTATTGTTGTTGTTGTTATAATCATCCTTATTATTATTTTTTTATACTATTATTATTATTAATATTATTAATATTATCATCATTATTATCATTATCATTATTATTATTATCATAATTATCATTATCATTGTTATCATCATTATTATCATTATGATTATTATTATTATTGTTATTATTATTATTATTATTATTATTATTATCATTATTATCACTATTATTATTATTATCATTATTATTACTATTACTATTATGATTATGATTATGATTATCATTATCATTATCACCATCATCATCATCATCATTCTTATCATCATTATTGTCATTATCATTACTGATATTGTTATCATTATTACTATTATTATTATTATTATTATTATTATTATTATCATTATTATTATTAATACTATTATCATTGTTATTATTATTATTATTATTATTATTATTATTACTATTATTATCATTATCATTATTATTATCATCATTATTCTTATTATTAATATTATTATTATCATTATCATTATCATTATTATTACTATTATTATCATTATCATTCTTATTCTTATCATTATTATTATCATCATTATTTTTATCACTATTATTATTGGTATTATTATTATTATTATTATTATCATTACTATCATTATTAATATCATTATCATGATTACTATTATTATTCAGTAGTAGCAGTAGTATTGTTACTATCATTATCATTTTTAAGTAATAGTAATAACAACAACATAAGAACAAGAATAACAATAATGATAATGATAAAAATAACGATAATAAAAATAATTGAAATGACTATGATGATAATGATAATTGGAACAAAGATACTCCTGCTGCTGATGATACTATAACTACTATTACTGCTACTAATTCTACTGCTGCAATTGCTACTACTACTACTACTACTGCTTACAACTAATAATAATGATAGCGATAATAATAAGAAGGACGGCAATAATGACGATGATGATGTTGATAATAACAATGATAACGATAACGGTGATGAAGATGATAATGATAATGATGATAATAATAATGAAATAGAGGATAATGAAGGAAACACACAAATAGATAAAGAAAAAGAAAACGTGAGAAATAAAAGCACTAGAAAAAGGAACAGCTGACTGACTGAAAGAAACAGCTGGGTCGACCTGATAGCGCTAAAACCCCCCAAGGAATTCTAAAGTTACTGACTGGCTTCTGGAATCTTTTTGATGTTGGGAATTGTTCGGTAATATGATTAAAAGGCTTAATTGGGCAATCCAGTAATAGGTAATTTGGTTAATTGAGTAATTCCATTGGTTGTTCTGCATTAAGTGTAATGTGTAATGATGTGGTTTCTTAATCGGGAGTAGCAAGGAGTTATGTGTTGCTGTTCATTTCTAGATGATTTCATGATTGAAAAATTAATAGATTGATATATAAAAGATAAAATAAGATTTAAATGGTAACAGCACTATGTATGATGAAGATAAGGGGGATGTTAATGTGGGATATGATAATGATAATTATGATGTTCATTGTTATCATCGTGTATTCCTTTAAAAGTAAATAAATAAATAAATAAAATTTGTTGAAATAGAAATGGTAACAGCAGTTATGATGATGGCAGTAATGATAATATTAGTGATGATAATGATATTCATCACCATAATAAACGTAATAATGACTCATCCTAATGATAGTTGTTAATGTCGCCAGGGTGATAATGATAATATTTAAAGGTGGGCGATATTGATAACACACACACACACAC
>NW_028234410.1:33116213-33121213 GCF_977035675.1 Penaeus japonicus
TTCCGCTGGGGATGTGACTGAAGGAAAGAGCAAAGTTGCGGAATTTGGTTGGTTGGATTTCAATGCAAGGATAATGATGGTGTGGGGGTGCTTGGCGCTGGTAATGATAATGGCGATAGTGGTGATGAGGGGAATAAGGGTAATGCTGCTACTGTTGGTGATGAGGATGATGATGATGATGATGGTGGTGGTGATGATAATGATGATGGTGATAATAATAATGATAATAACAATAATGATACTAATGATAATGATGAAAAGAATGATGATGATGTTAATAATGATAACAATAATGATAATGATGATAATTATCATAATAATGATTCCGATGGCAACAGAGATGATAACAATGATTATAAATGTAATAATAACACCAAGAACAGAAACAACAGTAATAACATTGACAGTATAATAACATTATTATCATTCATATAATAACCTCAGAAATGATCCAATACTTACACTCACTATAATGACAAAAACAATAGTCTCACTTTGCTCTTAGAAAAACTGATGTTCATAACAGTGAATCTGATGATGTAATGACATTTATTATCATTGATAATTGCCATTATTGCTACCATGTTTATCTATGTTATTGATAATTTTGGTATTGTTGATTACATCTTAACCATTATTACCATACCGTAATAGTTATATCCACCATGGAAAGTGCCATGAGAAAGGGAGAGATGAATTATAAATGTATAGCTCGGGATTGATAACGGTAGGGGAGACAAAGACGGAAATATATAATGCATTAAGTAATTACCCTTGCTTAACATGGGCGTAAAAATTAAGGAGCCTTACATTTCAAGGTACGTTTGAATATCTGTTGGATATGCATTCGTAATAAATAGCTTTATTGCGCTATTATTATTGTGTTTTTTGTTTTTCGAATCATAGAAGGAGTGCAATTTTCCAAGGGGAGGAAGGAGGAAGGGGGGGGGGGGGATAAGAATGAAGCATTAGTGCTAATATTTTACATAAAGCGAATCAATATTTTTTTCCATCTATCTATAAATAGAATCGTAGAGAAGAGAGAGAGAGAGTATTTTATGAATTACATGATATTAATGGATAATAAGGAATTCGAAATCACATGGCTTTTTGTAGCTGTAGGAGTCTTGATTCATATTCAATGGCCATGCTGACTTCTCCTGAATCAAGGAAAGAATAGGGTCGAACTGTGGAAAAGGCTTCAAACTGAATAATAAATAGTTGAATGAAAAGGCCTCGATACTGGATTTGGTCAGAGATGATTTTAGCGAAAAGAATTTTGGTTGAGACTGCGTTAACTAGGTACGGTTTTGATTCTATGGGTTGTGATAGTATAATAAGTAGTAGCATTGATTCTTTAGTATAGGTTGAGATAGAAAGAGAGAGAGAGCGAGAGAGAGAGAGAGAGAGAGAGAGAGAGAGAGAGAGAGAGAGAGAGAGAGAGAGAGAGAGAGAGAGAGAGAGAGAGAGAGAGAGAGAGAGAGAGAGAGAGAGAGGCCAAACAAAGGAAAGATCGAGACAGAAATTGGAACAAGTAGAGACATTGTCTACGATTAATACGACATACATTCTCAAATTTCCACTTTATCAGCTGTGCGTCTGTAAGTTCACGACAGGGGTACAAAGATGAGGAGAGGGGGAGGGGAAGAGGATTGGGAAGGGGAAGGGGAAGGGAGAAAGGAGGAGGAGGAGGAGGTGGGGAGAAGAGGGGGAGGGAGAGAGCAGGGGGAGGCAGGAGGGAAGAGAAGGAGGTAGGTAGGGAGGAGGATGGACGGAGGAGAGGAATGTAGGGAGGAGGAGGGAGATAGGAGAGGGAGGTGGGGTAGGGTATGGAATGGAAGAGAGGAAGGGAGGTCCAAAGCCACGACAGTGGGGTTTTATGGGGCCATAACACGTAATTGGCTCTCCCTTTTACGCCAACAGGAATATGACGCCGGCGGCTCAATTTCTTTCGGGATTGTGTGTCTGTGTGTGTCCTATAAGTCAATTAATTATCGTGACATACAGGCAAAATTTACTTGGATAAATAAGGAAAAACAGATCGAAGCTTGCTGAGCAACAAACAACAACAAAAATAGAACCAACTTAATGAATGTCGTAAAGAAGTCGTTCCCCCTGCGCTACAAGGGACAGGCTGGATGGCCATTGCAAAACTTGTGCAACTTGCCAAAGTGGGTTTCTTAAATTAACGAGATCATGTAAACAGCCCCCAAGAATCACGGCAACATGAACCTGATCTGACGAGTTTCCAAACAGCAATGGAAGATAATGTCGGATGACTTACTTCCCTTTCATCATCCACTTTATTGCCTTATTGACTGTTTTCCTCTCGGTTTTACGCCATTCGCCCCGTTTATTTGGGGTTTGTTCCTCTCCTTCGTTCGTTTAATTCGTTGCTCCATTGCCTGTTTTCATCTTGAGTGTTGCCAGGCCGAAGGAGATGCGAAGTCGAACGCTAGTTATTCGGGACAGTTCCGAACTTCCTTGGCTTTACGTGGCTTACACTTTGAATGGAAACTCCGAGATGATTTTGAGTCCGCACAAGATTCAGCCTTTGTGTCTGCGTGGAATTACAGATAATGTAATGACTATGACGCATTTAATGGGTATTCTATGTGTTTCTTTGCCGTTTCAAGCTTTTTGCTGATTTTAACGTTTGTTTACTTGAAAAAAGGAATGTTGAAAAATCAACATGACATGACATGAAGGAGTAGGCGATATGATTGTAAAAAAAAGAAAGAAAGAAAAAAAAAAAAGACTCGAACACAGAATGAAGACGAAATGAAAATGAAAGTTTATTAACCACAAAATTGAGCAAAGGAGAAGACGAAAAAAGTAACAACAACAAATAAATACATGAGCAGATAAATAAGATAAAACCCGAAAGAAGGAGTTGATGCCTTAGCTTATGCAACAAATGAAACCGGAACATCGATTTCTCTAGAAACTTCCAAACCATCTTTTCTTACTCATAGGATTGGTAAAGAGAGGGAGAGGGGAGGGGGAGGGGGAGGGGATGGGGGAGGGGGAGGGGGAGGGGGGGGAGAGAATACATAGGGACAAGTCTGTTTCCTTTTGTTGTTGTTTTTTCTTCTCAGACGGAAAGATTAGATGACAATCCCTTGTTAATGCTTTGCGGATTAGAGATCAGTTCTCTGAGGTTTAAGACAAGAAAAAATACAAAACTGACTATACTGATTGTTGAATCTGTTGTTGAATCTTGCTACACTTTCTTGAAACACTTTCTTGGAAACAGATGAATGTATAGAGATAGGTAGATGGAGATGGATAGCTAGAAATAGAAAGATGGAGATAAATAGATCGAGATATATAGACAGAGAGAGAAAGAGAGAGAGAGAGAGAGAGAGAGAGAGAGAGAGAGAGAGAGAGAGAGAGAGAGAGAGAGAGAGAGAGAGAGAGAGAGAGAGAGAGAGAGAGAGAGAGAGAGAGAAGTGATCTCTTCACACTACAGTAAACTTAACATAATAACACAATCTTACCAGTACACGATCCTTTGTTTTCCATGACACGTGTTCGAGGGTCTCGCGGTGTCAAGGGGGGGGGGGCAAAAGAAGTTAGAAGAGGGAAGCGGGGATGGGAGGAAGCGGGGATGGGGGGGAGAGGGGGGAGGCGAGGAGAGAGAAAATGCTTAGAGGTATGGGTGGAAGTGGACTTGAGGGTAACACTTAAGTTGGAGTGGCAGTGCAGGACAAGACAAGTGGTGGGATGGTTCAGTCTCGAAAGTGTTGTCTAGGGAGAAGAGAGAAGCAGTAGAGATAGAGAGAAAAAAAGTAAGTTATGATAATGATATATATTACTATTACTACTATTACAATTACTACTACAACTACTATTACAATTACTACTACTACTACAACTGCTATTACAATTACTACTACTAATACTACTACTACTATTACAATTACTTATACTACTACTACAACTACTACTACTACTACTATTACAATTACTACTACTACTACTATTACAATTACTACTACTATTACAATTACTATTACAATTACTTATACTACTACTACAACTACTACTACTACTATTACAATTACTACTACTACTACTACTATTACAATTACCACTACTACTACAACTACTATTACAATTACTACTACTACTACTATTACAATTACTTATACTACTACTACAACTACTACTACTATTACAATTACTGCTACTACTACAACTACTATTACAATTACTACTACTACTATTACAAGTACCGCTTGTACTACTATCGCAACTACTATAACTACCACATGTACTATTTCCATCGATAATTAAATAGACAGATGTATAGGTAGCTAGATAGATATATATATACAGATAGACCGGTAGAAAGACAGACAGGCAGACAGACAGAGAACGAGAGAGAGATAGGCATGAATAGAGAGAGAGAAAGTGAGATAGGCAGGGGCAGAGAAAAAGAGATAGGCAGAAAGAGAGAAAGAGAAATAGACGAAAAGAAAGAAAGAGAGAGGTAGAAAGAGAGATAGGCAGAAAAAGAGAAAGAAGTATAAGGAGAAAGAGAGAACAAGAGAGAGGTATAAAGAGAGATAGGTAAAGAGAGAAGAAGAAAAATTTAAAGAAAGTAAGGCATAAAGAGAGAGGAATAGAGATAGGCAGAAAGAGAGAGAGGCAGAGAGAGAGAAAGAGAGATAAGCAGAAAGAGAAAGAGAGAGAGTTAGAGGGAAAGAAGGATAAGCAGAGAGAGAGAAAGAGAGATAGATAGAAATAGAAAAAGAGAGATAGGGAGAAAGAAAGAGAGTTAGAGAGAAAGAAAAATTGGCAAATAGAGAAAGATAAATAACCAAAATGAGAGATAAGCAGAAAAAGAGAAAGAGAGATAGGCAGAAAGTGAGAAAGATAGAGAAGCAGAAAGAGAGAACAAGAGAGAGGCAAAAAGAAACAAAAAGAGATAGGCAGAAAAAGAGTTATGCAGATGGAAAGCCAGAAAGGGAGAAAGAGAGAGAGGGAAAAGAGAC
>NW_028234410.1:33126213-33128713 GCF_977035675.1 Penaeus japonicus
TCTTTTCTTTTCTTTTGAATTTCGTTTTATTGATTTATTTCTCACGGTCGTTTCTTCTTTTCTCTATTTTGTTTTTCTTATACGCGTCCTTCTTCCTTCTTTCGTTATCATACCTCTTCCTTCACTTTTATTTTCTTTCTTTTCCCATATTCCTCTACATTCCCCCCCCCCCCCATCTCCTCCTTAGTTTACTTCACCCCTTGATCGCCTTCCCCTCTTCCCCCCCCCCCCTTCTATCCCTATCCTCCCCATCCTATCTTCTCCCCTTCTCTTCTCGCTCCTCCTCCTCATCAATTTTCTGATATCCACTTATCTATCGATCTATTTACTACTTTATTTTCTTATCTCATCATCTCCATCTATTTGTGTTTCTGATGTATACTGATTATGATTATGCAACTATATTAGGTTGCATTACGATGACAAGGATATTAATGAAAGTAAGGAAAGAGATGATGTGATATTACTAGTGGTAGAGTCACGACATCTGGCTGGCGGATGGGATGGCTTGTACATTAGGCAACGGATGGCAGTGTCAACTAAGCTGGCGTTGCTGGGTGCAATAGTGCTAAGGGCCTGATGCGCGCTGTAGCTTCCTTGTTAAACTTCTCATGCCGAGCAAACACAATGAAGCTTTGTATCTTGGCAAAGGAAGTTTTGTAACCAACCGTAACAACAACAACAACAATAAAAGGAACAATAACAACAATCTACCCGACGGAAGTCTCTGTGGGAAAGCAGGGACAGTTGCATCATCATCTAGCAATTGCTATAGAATTGCCACTTGGAACGTCTGGAGTAACTTAGCAAACTCGCCAATGTAAGGCAAGAAATGGACTACATACAGAAAATTGTTCTTACGGTTTCATAGATTTCCTATGGAGATAAAGGACGATGTATAATGTTAATGTAAATATTTAAAGAATATCTTGAAATCCTTAACCGAAGAAATATCTTGGGAAGGAAATAAGATGAATAAAATCGAAATGAAATCTAGTTATAACAATAATCCTTCAGATCTACAAATGTGTATAGCTTGAAAGGAAAGAAAAAATTATTCCTATTTGAGAATA
Source organism: Penaeus japonicus (assembly GCF_977035675.1). Classification (NCBI taxonomy): domain Eukaryota; kingdom Metazoa; phylum Arthropoda; class Malacostraca; order Decapoda; family Penaeidae; genus Penaeus; species Penaeus japonicus. Next base: position 33,127,287 of record NW_028234410.1, read on the forward strand.
ATTACAAGTAAGTATAAAAAAGTGAATGACCAATTATTAGTTACGTTCGCTTTTGATAGAGCGTTGGGATATTTGAAAGAAAGCAAAATTATAGGATCATATCTTACCGGTGATAGGATTATAAATGGTGACAGATTAGCTGCAATGTGTAAAGGATAACATTTAGTAGTAGCAAATACATGAATTAAACGAAGTAGAACATCAAAATAGACTTTGACTTTGAATTTGAGAATAACTACAAACCATATAGTCCATATTCTTGTTAATCAAATATACATGAACGGAATCATCCATATAAAAAGTAGAGCAGACCTTCGACCGCGGGTCAGACCTAAGCCCAGTCTGGCTGAAACATTCAAATCGTATTTCAATAAAGGATGAGGGAGCCAGGCGGTCTCAGGAATTCATATAACTATTCATAAGATCGTGATACAAAGCTCAGGGACAGGCAGCGCAATCAATGTATAACATGATTGATTTTGAAGGAATTAACGCCGAAACTTACGTCATGATAGATATAATCACCACAAAACTGGCGTTAAAATCATAATTAAAATCGTGGAGAACAGAAGTATGATTGGGTGATATTTTGTATACTTAAACTAATGGTGAAAATTAGGTGAATATAATGCAGAGTACTTTGATGAAAGAAGATAATGTTGATAAACTGTATGAAAGTGATAGAGAACATATAAATGAGGGGTTTCTAGGTATATCTGAAAATGAAGTAGCTGAGACAAATAAAGACTGGATAAGAGAAAAGTAGTATTAAAGACTAAATTTAGATAAAGCATTAAGCTGCAAAGCTTTCAGACATTAAGCTTGATCCTTCATACATTAAAAATCGTATAAGAGGAAGCTAAACCACCGAAAGAAAAATAAGCTATATAAAAAATTAAGATTTAGAAGTAAATACGGGAACAAGGACGGTAATTTTCTCAGCATAAAAAAAGGAAATATTCAGAAAAAGAAAATAAATTATTTATGATTTTATCAAGTTCTAGAGTTCAACATATAAAAACAACTAGTAAAAAAATCTCGCATTCCAAGTATTTTCCTGCAACCTATCTACAGGAGTGTGACTTGATTATCTTAAAAGTAAGGCAATGACGCATCATTTTTCCAGTATCTGTTTTAAACGGTTAATCCGCTAGGAACTCAAAGATAAGCAAATTATATAACTGAACCTTATTAAACTAATGGATATAAGAAATGCTGATGCCGTCTTAGTGAAAGTCAAGAAAATCTACAGGATATTATAGCAATTCTATGTAGTATTTTTAAAAGACTACGGCAAGGAACTCATCACTAAGAAGACTATGATAATGATCAAGAAATATAAATCATTATCTTACTACAAACACCAGATCAGAAATATTAGATATATCAATTTTAGAAATAATCAACATCAGAAAAAGTAAACAAGG
>NW_028234410.1:33133713-33146213 GCF_977035675.1 Penaeus japonicus
TTAGGATGTGTTTGAAGGATGAAGTCCTACCGCTTCTGAAGGTCTGTCTTGAGAGATGTATGAGGTCTCCATTTGTCCCCTCCTCCCCCCCCCTTCCCCCTCTCCCCCAATCCGCTTCCTCGTCTTCTTAATTTCCATTCTTTCCCCTTCCCTCCCTTTTCTCTAGCCCTACCTTCTCCTCCCAACCCCCCTTCTATCTCCCTCCATGCCTCCTCTCCCTTTACTTTTTTCCTCCCTTACCTCCCTCTCTCCCCCTCCTTTCTCCTTTCATCCCCTACCCTTTTAACCCCCCTCCCCCCTCCCTCTCCCTCCCCCCCCTCACGTCGCATAATTAGAAGAGTCGCTTTATCGATATTAACGTAAGAAAAAATGACATCAATCACCTCATTGTGACGCGAGACAGCCTGGAGGGAGTGAGGGAGGAAGAGAGGGAGGGAGGGAGGGAGGGAGGGAGGGAGGGAGGGAGGGAGGGAGGGAGGGAGGGAGAGAGGAGGAGAGAGAGAGGGAGGGAGGGAGGGAGGGAGGGAGGAAGGGAGGAAGGGAGGGAGGGAGGGAGGGAGGGGGAGAAGGAGGGAAGAAAGGAGGGAAGGAAGGAAGGAGGGAGGGAAGGGGAGGGAGTGGGAGGGAGTGGGACGGACGGGGAGCAGAAGGGAGGGAGGAAGGGAGGGAAGGAGGGGGAAGGCTCTCAATCACTATTTTTTCGCTGCCTCGGTGTGGAAGGGGAGATGACAAAGGAGAGAAAGAGAGAGAGAGAGAGAGAGAGAGAGAGAGAGAGAGAGAGAGAGAGAGAGAGAGAGAGAGAGAGAGAGAGAGAGAGAGAGAGAGAGAGAGAGAGAGAGAGAGAGAGAGAGAGAGAGAGAGAGAGAGAGAGAGAGAGAGAGAGAGAGAGAGAGAGAGAGAGAGCGGAAGAGAAAAGGAGAGGGAGAAGGAGAAGGAAAGAGAGAGCGAGAGAGAGAGGGAGAGAGATTGGTATGGGGTTTAAGATAGGGAGAGGTAAAAAAGGAAGAAGAAGAAGGAAGGAAAAGGAATAAAAAAAACAAATAAACGCCAATTCGCGTATCCTAAATAGACCAATAATACATAAACAAACAGACAAACATATTTAGCATCATAACCAGACAAAGCTTGTGCATATCGAAGGTGTAATTAATAGGTCAGTGTTTATAATAATAATAGAAAAAAAATATATATATATCTTCATTTTTACGACCATAAAGTATTCATGAGTTGCCTAATAGGATGATCAATCGTCATATTATCTGCAAAATGCACTTTGTGTTGAAATCATTACAACGTTTGGCATATTGCATTTTTTTTTAAAATCTGAAATCGTGATATTATCTACAAAGTGAGGTATTCCTTTTTGTTTCTGTTTAAGGTATTTTGTCCAATTATGTGTGTGTGTGTGTGTGTGTGTGTGTGTGTGTGTGTGTGTGTGTGTGTGTGTGTGTGTGTGTGTGTGTGTGTGTGTGTGTGTGTGTGTGCCGGGTGTATGGTATGTTGTTTGTGGTGTGTGGTGTTGTGATTGTGTGTTAGGGTGTGTGTGTGCGTGTGTGTATGTATGTGTGTTTGTGTGTGTGTGTGTGTGTTTGTGTGTGTGTGTGTGTGTGTGTGTGTGTGTATGTGTTTGTTTGTTTGTGTGTGTGTGTGTGTGTGTGTGTATGTGTGTTTGTGTGTGTGTTTGTGTGTGTGTGTTTTAGTAATCGTGTGTGTGTGTGTGCGTGTGTTTTAGTATGCGTGTGTCTGCGTGCGCCATTAAGGCCGTAGTATCACTGTGAATAGCAGGTTTCTTCCTCAACCTTGTTTATTTTCGTCTGAGAACTTTTATTCCTTCGCCAAGACGCCTGAACAGGACAAGAATGTGCGCTAATGCGTGTCTGTCTGTGTGTGTGTGTAAGTGTACACGCGCGTGTGTGTGTCAATTTAGGGGTTAAATGCCCTTGCTTGGCAATTGAAGTGAATCAAAAGCAAAGGTAATTGGATCTAACTAATTTTCCTCAATTAAAATACCAATTAGTGCCGTAAAATTTCAAAGTCTGAAATATTGGTCCAACATCGACACCTCTTAGTCACATCAATTAAATACAGTTACGCGGAAATGGAAAAAAAAAAAAAATATCGCGTTATATCTGGAATAATCTACAATATAATTTCTCTTGAAAGTGGGACTGATCTTTGAAGTAAAAAAAAAAAAAAAAAAAGGCGACCTCGCGCAGAATTCATAGGGGGGGGGGGGGGGGGGGGTCAGGAAACTGTATCTACTCCTTTGCGGCTCTTTAGGGGAGAGGGGGGGGATGGAGGGAGGGAAAGAGGGGGGGTACGGATGGAAGTAGAATTTTCGATCCATTGACCACGAACAGCTGAATCAATATCCGACTTAGATTTCCGGCTCGGGTAGAAAGGCAATGAGAGACAGATTGAAGGAGAGAGCGAGATAAATAGAGTGAAGGGGATTAAGATGAAGGTTAAAAGAGAGAGAGAACGAAAGAGAGAGAGAGAGAGAGAGAGAGAGAGAGAGAGAGAGAGAGAGAGAGAGAGAGAGAGAGAGAGAGAGAGAGAGAGAGAGAGAGAGAGAGGGAGGGAGGGAGGGGGGGATGAAGAAAAGACTGAAACGAGGAAGAAGCTGAGAAAAGGAGAGTGGAAGGGGAAGAGGCTGAGGGTGAGGGTGAGGGAGAGGGAGAGGGAGAGGGAGAGAGCAAGCTAGAGCGAGACAAAGCGAGACAAAGAGTGGGAGTAAGAAAGGAAGAGAGAGAGAAAGAGAGATTGAGGAAGAAGGTAGATTGATAGATAGAGAGAAAAGGAAACCGAGAGGAAACCATAAAGAATAAAGGTGTTCAAAAAAGGTGAAAAAAGGCCACCAACCTAAACAAATATTTACCAACAAATACCCATCTCCGGCGTCCAAAGAATCCAACCTTCACCCCCTCCCACCCTCTCCATTACCCTTACCTGCCCCCTCCCCCGCCAACCCCTACTTTCCCCCTTCAAAATCACCCTACCCCCCCATCAACCCCTCTACCCCCTTCAAAATCCCCTTTCCCCACCACCTCCCCAGTCCCTCCCCCTCTACCTCCCCACTACTCATACCCCTCCCTCTCTTCCCTTTCCCCCCACCCCTCCCTTTCCCCCACCCCTCCTTAGTCACCCCACCCTCCCCTTTCCCCCCTACCCCTCCCCTTTCCCCCCTCCTCTACCTCCCCTTTCCCCCTACCCCTCTCCTTTCCCCCTACCTCTACCTCCCCTTTCCCCCCTACCCCTCCCCTTTCCCCCCTCCCTCCTCCCCCCCACACACATACACTCGCTTGCATCCCCCGAGGGAGGAGCCGCATAGGCCTAGGGGTTATAAGGAAGGCCTCTCACGGCAATATCTCACACGTCACAAAGTCGCCCCCCCCCCCCTGTTGTAAGTGGGCGGCGAGGAAATTCGTCATGGCAGTCCCCAGCTTTACTCAAATAGGCTGGCGGATACTGGCCCTTTTATCATTATGTTTTTGTTTGTTTGTTTGGATTGTTTTTGGTGTTAGTATTATTGCTGTTGCTTTTGCTGTTGTTGGTATTATTATTATCTATCCTTATTATTATTATGATATTGATGGTAATAACAATTACAATGAAAATGATAATATTCATCATGATGATAATGACAAATAATAGTAATAATGATAATAATAATAATAATAATAATAATAATAATAATAATAATAATAATAATAATAATAATAATAATGATAATAATAACAATAATAATAATAATGATAATAATAATAATAATAATAATAATAATAATAATAATAATAATAATAATAATAATAATAATAATAATAATAATAATAATGTTGATGATAATAATAACAATAATGATAATAATAATAACAATAATCATCATGATTATTAATGTCATCAATAAGATGATGATAATGAATATCATTATCATTTACAGGACATATTTTTAGTCGTATTTTTATAATTAAACAAAAAAAAATATTTCTTATTCTTCCATCACTTTTTGTTCTCCTTCTTGATACAATCATGCCATTTTTATTGTCCCTCTTAATCTTGGTTCCATTATCAATAATTAAGTAATAATGATGAGCGTAATAAAAGCAATATTAAAGATAATTACGGCAATTATCATTAGACGTAATGCGTTGTCAGCTTTATTCGGGGTAATCTATTTGTATCTAACGGGGGAAAAAAAAAAAGAACGAGGGAAAATGTTGAAGAGGAAGTCGGTGAAAAAGGAGGAAGGGAGGAAGAATATATTAGAAAAGTAAGACTAAGAAGCAGTGAAACAGGAAATAGAAGGAAAACGTTATGATGATTATTTTAAAAAGAAGTGAAAAAAAGGGGTGTAAAAAATTAAGAGATGAAGAAATATCCCTAGAATAGGAAAATTAATCAAAAGAAAGAAGAAGAAGAAAAAGAGAAAGAGAAAGAGGAAAGAGAGAAGAGAGAGGGAGGAGGAGGAGGAGAGAGAGGGAGGAGGAGGAGGACAGAGAGGGAGGAGAAGGAGGAGGACAGAGAGGGAGGAGGAGGAGGAGGACAGAGAGGGAGGAGGAGGAGGAGAGAGAGGGAGGAGGAGGAGGACAGAGAGGGAGGAGGAGGAGAGAGAGGAGAGGGAGGAGAGGGAGAGAGAGAGAGAGAGAGAGGAAAGGGAGAGAGAGAGAGGAGAGAGAGGAGAGAGAGAGAGAGGAGAGAGAGGAGAGAGAGGAGAGAGAGGAGAGAGAGAGAGAGGAGAGAGAGAGAGAGAAAGAGGAAAGAGAGAGAGAAAGAGAGGAGAGAGAGAGAGAGAGAAAGGGAGGAGAGGAAAGAAGGAGGAGAAGGATAGGAGAGAGGGAGGAGAAGGAGATGAGAGAGTGATGAAAAATAGAAGAGAGAGGGATGAGAGGGAGAGAAGAGAGAAAGGAGAGAGAAAGGAGAGGGGGAAGAAAAGGGGTGGGTGGAGAGGTGAAAAAGAGCGAGAGGAGAGAGGGGAAGGATAAGGAAAATAAGAGGGAGAGGAGAATAGAAGGGAGCAGTGAATAAGAATGGTCAGGGTTTGAAGGTGAAAGGAAATTGGTGTGTGTGTGTGTGTGGGGGGGGGCTAGAGGGAAGAAGCATAAAAGGGGGGGGGGAGGGGTAAGGGGAGTGGGGATCGGGTATGGGTAAGAGGAAGACGGAAGAAAAAAAAAAGAAAAAGAAAGAAAAAAAATTGTAATGAAAGAGGAGAGGTGGGAAGAAGAACGAGGAAAAATGTTGAAGAGGAAGTCGGTGAAAAAGGAGGAAGGGAGGAAGAATATATTAGAAAAGAAAGAGTAAGAAGCAGTGAAACAGGAAATAGAAGGAAAACGTTATGATGATTATTTAAAAAAAAGTGAAAAAAGGGGTGTAAAAAATTAAGAGATGAAGAAATATCCCTAGAATAGGAAAATCAATCCAAAGAAAGAAGAAAGAGAAGTAAGAGAAGAAGGAGGGCCATAAAAGGAAAAGAAGAAGAAGAAGAAGAAGAAAAAAAAGAACCAAAAGGCAATCGCAAGCTAGAAGGTCACAGGAAATACGAAACGGAAATAGGCAAAATATGGAGGAAAAGGATCTAGAAAGAAAGAAAGAAAGAAAAGAGAAGAAAAGGAAGATGAAGAAGAAACATAAACAAAAAAGAAAAAGAAGAAGAAAAAGAGAAAAGGAGAGAAAGGAAAACAAGAAAAAAAAACTAAAAAGAAAAAAAAAAGAAAAGGAAAAAGAAGAAGAAATCCCACGAGAACTACCAAATAAAAACAGGAGAAAAAGAAGGAAAATGAATAGAAAAAAATAAATAGATAAACAAAGATCAAAAGACAGAAAGCGAGAAACAAAGAAATAGAGAGAGAGAGAGAGAGAGAGAGAGGTGGGAGAGGAGAGAGAGAAGTGAGATGTGAAGCAGAGAGAGGAGAAGGGGGGATGTGAGGGAGGAGAGAGAGAGAGATGATGAGGGAGAGGAGAGGGAAGGGGAGAGAGGGAAGGAGAGAGAGGAGAGGAGAGAGGGGATGATGAAGAGATGGAGATGAGAGGGAAGAGGAGAGATAGAGAGAGAGAGAGAGAAAGATAAAGAGGGAACGAGAAAGAGAGAAAATGAGAAAGAGAAAAGAGAGAGGAGTAGGGATGAGAGAAAAGCAGGAGAAAGGGAAAGGAGAAGGAGAAGAAGGAGGAGAGAGGGGTAAGAGAGGAGAGAGAGAAGAGGGAGAGTGGTTGGAGGGGGGCGGGGGAGTGAGGGAGAGAAGGGGGAGAGAGGAGAGGGAGAACGAGAGAAGAGGGGGAGGGGAGGGGAAAGAGAGAAAGGAAAAAGAAAGGAGAAAGAGGGAAAGAGAAAGAGGAACGAGTGGGAGAAGGACGAAAGAGGGAAAGAGAAGGGAAGGAGAAGGGAAGAAAGAGGAAGAAAGGAGAGGGAGGAATGGAGGGAGGGGGGTGGAAAGAGGAATGAGAAGAAGGGGAAGAGGGAGCATGAGGGAAAGAAGAAGGAACGGAGAGAAGCAGAGAGAGAGAAAGGAAGGGAAAGAGAAAGAAGAGGGGAATGAAGGGGAGAGGAGGGAGGAAAGGAGAGAGGGGAGGGAGGGAGAAACGAGAAAAGAGGGGATTAGAAGGAGGAAGAAGGGAAGGGCATAGCGAGGGGAGTGAAGAGATTAAAGAGAGAAAGAGAAGACGCAAAGAACGCGTCGGGAAAGGGAACGAGAAAATGAGAGAAAAAAGAGACAAGAGGGGAAAGGGGAAAGAGAAAGAGGAGAAAGGAAAAAAAAAAAGAGAAAGAGAGATAGATAAAGAGAAAGAGAGAAAGAGAGATCCAAAGGCGAGAAGCTGCATCCTCGAACAACCCTTCTCCCTACTACTACCCTCTCTAACGGCTCTCGTAAACGGATAGAGAAAGGGGAATAGTACGAAGATAGAGATCCATAAAGACGCGAAAGAAACGGGAGAGAGAAGCACGGTTTCAGGATCACGATCGAGGCTTCGAGAGCAGATCGAGAGAGAGAGGCATTTCGGGAAGGGGAGGCCACAGGATGCCACAGGACGGCGCGATGGATCGATAGAGTAGAACGAACTGTCTTGAATAAAGGAAGGACAAGGGAAACTCTTTATATATTTAGCGAGAGGTGTAGAGGAGAATGAATATCGTAAAAAAAGGGGAAGTAAAGGAGGTTGATAAACAGAGTGTAATGAGAGAGATCCGATTAAAAAAAAAGGGATGTTTTGATCAAGGGGGGGGGGGAGAAATTCGTATATCTGTATATATATCGTAACTGAATACAAACAAGGGAATCAAATTGTCTAGGGGGAAATATGATAAAGTATTCAAGTCTGGGTTTTCCAGCGTAGAATTTATGGCCGAGCGGTGAGCATATCACTTGCCTGGAATGTGCTTCTTAATAAACATTATGTGAGGCACCTCATCGACAGGGTTATGGCGTGAAGATAACACTTTATGAATGCTAGTCTTGAGAAGAGGGAATAAAATTATGATAGACTAGATGGGGGATTTTTTCCCACATCTATACTAAAGCACACACGGTCATATACATATATATTCAGTCTTAAACTGATATATACATATATAGGTATTCACATGTACAGTAATAGATAGGCTAAATACTCGTATATTCACAACTATATTGACTCTTATACATGTAAGTACACGCTTAAACGCATAATCAATAAATCAATTAATCTATCTATCTATCAATCTATCCATAAACCTATCTATCCATCTATCTATCATACACATACAGATACACCAATACATTAGTCACACACAGCCACAACTTCGAGGCGGCGTTACAAGGTAAAGACAAGAGCCATTAATCTCCCTTAGACTCTTAACTGCATCTGGTCCTCAAGTGTACAGTATATCTTTAAGATGCTCTTTGTATTCACGGCAGGGGATAAAGGCCTAAGTCTGATTGTCATGGTTAGAGTTAAACTTCAAACTCTGATCTATAGAATTGATTATGATATATAATGATTCATTTATCTATAAAATCAGTTTTACGTTATAGTTGAAATATTTGCAGCTACATAAATAAATTTAAGGATTTTGACATATTCCTAAAAAGAAAAAAAAAAAGAAAAAAAAAAAAAAATTTAAGAAAAATATTTTATTCCCAATTCTCAACTTCCTAGGAATGGAGCACAGAAATGTTAATTACAGTATGAATTTCCCAGGAATGAAAAGCTTGTTTACACAACATTGAGCCAATGAGTTTTGTTGCAAGGGGAATATGTTAATTCGCTCTCTGGAGAGGCATGGCCAAAGAAAACCTCCAAGTGACTTTAAGGACATGCCGAAAAAGGGAAGTTAAGGGTGATGCTGCTATGAAGAAAATAAAGAAGTTTAAGAGAACCACGGGTAAAAGCAAAATCGGAAGTTTAAAGAGGTGTGGGTTAAAAAAGAGAAAAAAAGAAAGAAAGAAAAAAAAAACGCGTAGGGAACCGCGGGCTAAAAATAGATCTTTGAAAGACCGTTGGCAAGAAAAACGAGTAAAAAAAGGAACGCGGGTAAAAAAGAAGAAGAAAAATAAAAAAAAAGAAGTTGGGAAGAAAAAATAGGTAGAAAAAACGTTTAGAGAGAAGCGGGTTAAAAAGATAATGTTGAGAAGTATGGAATGAAAACTATGATCCTAAGAATGGAGGCTATAAGTTAATGATAATAAAATATGATATTTATGATGATGATAATGATAATATTGATCATACCGCTAATGATTGTAATAAGGATTTTGATAATGATATTGATTGTAAAAAGGATTATAATAATGATAATGACAGTAATAGTAATACTACTAATAAAAATAATGATGATAACAATAGTAATGGCAATGATAATAAGAATGATAATAATGATGATGGTAATAATAGCAATAATAATAATAATAATGTTGATAACAATAATAATGATAATGACTGTTGCACTAGGAGAATCAAGAGGCAGCTTTGAGCGCTGTCTTTATTGATATTCAACCTGATTTACAAATATTTTATCCACTCAATGATACAGGATGGTACGTCTATTAATGAGTTGGTAATCAATATAAAATTTATGATTTGTTCCATCCCAACTGCAATGAGCAATACTATTAATTTCCTGTGCATGAATATACAGGAAATTAACTTGGATTTCAAGGTATATACACAACATACTTTAAAAAATAAAGTTTGTAAACATCTTTTCCATTTTGATTGCAATTTTATACTTCTATATGTACATGAACTCAAGACTTCAGTTTATATACACACACACAACAGTTTAAATAAAGTTAATCATCATTTATGCCATCATAATTTCTATATGTAATATCCTCAAAGCCTCAATGACAAAAAAATGTACTTCGATTTAAACATGCATAAACATATACTAAAACAACTAGAAACTCACTTCTTTCACCTTTGCCTTTTATTATGAACTCCTGTGCCAATTTATTCAGGATCAACAACACAGATCACGTCCTCTCAAAATTTCCCCATTGCTCATCAAAAGGAAGTCTATTTCCATGTTTGTTAAATAATTCAGATGAGCGTTGCGTATCACAATAGTAAAAATCATGGCGTTTCTTAATGCTCAGCGTCAATAGCAAAGTTCTAAATGTAAATTATTCTCGACTCTTCCATGTGACAACCAAAACACGAGCCGCATCAGCAACGCCATCTACTAAACTATATTCCCGCCAATTTTGAATTATCGTTCATGATGATAATCACAATGATAATGATAAGGATAGTGATGATAATGAAAATGATAATAGCAATAATGCTAATGATAATGATGAAAATTATAAGAATGATGAAAATAATAAGAATGATAACAATGATGATAATAGTATTAGAAATAATACCGATAATGATAATAATATTGGTAAAGATGACAATGATGATTGTTATGATAATACAATTTTGTAGAGCAGCAAGCCAAAAGGAAATATAAAGAACCGTAGTACAAACCAACTAAACCAAAAAGAAAAACAAAAGAAAATCTAGGAGGAAGTTTAAAGACCCACGGGTTAAAAGTATTTTCGACGAGATCCTAAGATGTGGCCGCCAAGACGTATTGAATAATTTAAGACTTAAGGATTCGGGATAGGAGGATGGGAAAGAATGAGGGAGGGAAGGAGAGGAGAGAAGGGGATGGGAGGCAAGGGGAGGGGAGTGAGGAAAGGAAAGGGGGGGGGGAGTTGAGCGAGGAAATGGGAGGGAGGGAAGTGAGGGTAGGGAAGGAGGGTAAGGGAAGAAAAGCGAAGGGAGGGGAAGGGAAGGGAGGGGGAAAGAGGAGAAGGGAAAGGAAGGGAAGGGAAACAGTAATGGGTATGAGAGGGAAGGGAAAGAATAAGGGGATGGAGGGGAGGAAGGGAGGAAGGGAGGGAAGGAAAGACAGAGACAGAGAGAAAGAGAAAGAGAGGAAGGAAAGGGTAAGGGGAGAGAAAGAAAGGGAGAAAGATAGAGAAAGAGAGAAAAAATAAAGAAATACTAAAGAGAGATAGACAAAGAAATTAAGAAAAAAGGGCGACAAAGAAAGCAATAAAAAAGAAAGAATGAAAGAAAAAAAAAACGCAGCGAAACTAAAGGTAAGAAGAGGAGGAAGGAAAATAAAAGAAAAAGAAAGAAAGAAAAAAAAAAGAAAAAAAAAGAAAGAAAAAGAGAGGAATTAAAAAAAAGGAGAGAGAGAGAAGAAGAAGAAAAGAAAGTAAGAAAAAAAGGGCAGAGCATAAAATGTTAATCCGTCAATCTCGGCGAATTCCGATTTTAATTTTCTTTGATGGATTCAGAAAAGAGGTTCGTAAACAAACCGCGTTTCCAGCTCGAGCGAACGCGTTTCGTGTATTTGTTCGTTCTATTTCACTGTTCAAACATTGAAAAGATTCATATATTTTCGTTCGTATTTACCTTTTTACAGGTCTGTCGAATGTGCTTGCGATGAGGGAGAGTAAGGGGAAGGGGAAGAGGGAGAGGGAGGAGGGGGAAGGGGGAAAGGGAGAGGGAGAAGGGGAAGGAGGGGGGAAGGAGGAGAGAGAGGGAGAGGAGGAGGGAGAAGCAGAGGGAAAGAGAGGATAAAGAGGGAGAGGGAGAGGGAGAGGGAAAAGAAAAGGGAGCTGGAGAGGTAGTGGGAATGGGAGAGGGAGATGGGAAATGAATGGGAAATGGATAAGGTGAAGGTGAGGGTAAGGGTGAGGATGAGGGAGAGGGAAAGAAAGAGGTAGAGGGAGAAGGAGAGGGAGATGGAAGGGAGAGAGGAAGGAGGGAGAGGGAGGGAGGGAAGGGAGAGGAAGAAGAAGAGGAAGAGGGAGAGGAAGAAGAGGGAGAGGGAGAGGGAGAGGGAGAGGGAGAGGGAGAGGGAGAGGGAGAGGGAGAGGGAGAGGGAAAATAAAAGGGAAAGCATGAATTGGAATGGGAGCTGCAGATGGAGAGGGGAGATGGGAAAGGGATAAGGTGAGGGTAAGGGAGAGGGAAAGGGGAATGGGAGAGGGAGGAAAGTTTTGTAGAGTGGAATGAGGGAAGGTGGGAGGAGGAGGAGTGAGGAAGGATGATTTTGCGGAGGAGGACTTAGTGATGGAAGTGAGGGGGGGGAGTGGAGGGGAGGAGGAGGCGGAGGAGGAGTAGGAGGGTGGAGTGAGAGGAGAGGTGGATGGCGATGTTAGGAGGAGGAGGAGGATGAAGTTAAGAGGGAGGAGGGAGGAGGAGGAGGAGATGAAGAAGAAGAGGAAGAAATAGATGAGAAGAAGAAGAAGTAGGGAAGAGGAAGAAGGAGAAGGAGGGTGGGTGAGGGGTTGGAGAAGGAGATGGGAAGGAGAAGAAAGTTGAAGAATGAGAATAAGAGGTCGAAGAAAAAGAAGAAGAGAAGGAGAAAGAGACTTTTATAGGAGAAGGAGAAAAAGGAATAAAGGGAGGAGGAGGAGGAGTGTGGCATAGGAGGAGGAGGAGGAGGAGGAGGAGGAGGAGGCGTGAGGGGAGAAGAGAGATGAAGAGTGAGGAGGAGGAGGAGGAGAAGGTGGTGGAGGTGGAAGTGGAGGAGGAGGAGGAGGGAGAAGAAGATGTTGAGGAACGAGGAGAAGAAGGAGGAGGAGGAGGAGGAAGTAGATAGGAAGAGAAGAAGATAGAAGAAAGATAGAATGAAAGAGAATAAGATGAAGAAGAAAGAAGAAGACCGACCCCGTTGGGGAAAAGATTAAGAAGGGAAGCGAAAAAGAGGAGGATGCGAGGCCCACACCTTCCGAGGAGGAGGAGGAGGAGGAGGAACAACGTGACTTGTCGTATTAGCCAATCATTAATAGTTCCAAAGTGATTGGAAGTCCAATCGGTCAAAGAACAATCAGGAGATTACAGGTTTGTGAAACGAGATTTCCGAGGAGAAATGGGCAAGAGAAGGAGAGTGAGAGATGCCGTGGATGTGATTTGAGGTTGAGCGTGGGAGAGATTAGCGGTTAGAAGCTGATATGAAAATAAGATAGATAAATAGATAGATAAATAGATAGATAGATAGATAGATAGGAAGATGAATAGATAGA
>NW_028234410.1:33151213-33153713 GCF_977035675.1 Penaeus japonicus
AGGGCAGAGCGAGGGGAAAGTAAGAGGGCAGAGCGAGGGGAAAGTAAGAGGGCAGAGCGAGGGGAAAGTAAGAGGGCAGTGCGAGGGGAAAGTAAGAGGGCAGAGCGAGGGGTAAGTAAGAGGGCAGAGCGAGGGGAGAGTAAGAGGGCAGAGCGAGGGGGAAGTAAGAGGGCAGAGCGAGGGGAAGTAGAGAGCAGAGCGAGTGAGAACGTAAGAGGGGAGAGCGAGGGGGAAGGGATAAAGAGGCAGAGCGAGGGGAAGTAAGATTGGAGAGCGATGGAAAGTAAGAGGCAGAGGAGAGGGGAAGTAAGAGGGCCGAGCGAGGCAGAGTGAGGGGAAAGTTAAGGAAGAGAGAGAAAACGAGAGAAAGAAAGAAGCGAGGGAGAGTAAGAGGGGAGAGGTGAGGGGAAAGTTAAAGGGCAAGAGAGGGGAAGGTTAAGAGGGCAGAGCGAGGGAGAAGTAAGGGGCAAGGAAAGCGAGGGGAAAGAAAAGAGGGCAGGATCGAGGGGGAAGAGTTCCGATAATGAGGGCAGAGCCGAGGGGAAAGAAAGAGGGCAGAGTGGGGAGGGGAAAGAAGTAAGAGGCAGAGCGAGGGGGAGAGGATTCAAAGGGCATAGCGAGGCAGAGTGAGGGGGGAAAAGTAGAAGGACAGGGGAGGGGAGAGAAAGGAGGGGCAGAGGCAAGAGGAAAGTAAGAGGCAGAGCGAGGGGGAAGTAAAGGGCGATGCGAGGGGAAAAGAGAGAGGGCAGAAGAGAGGGGAAAGTTAAGAGGGCAAGCAAGGCAATGAGGGGAAATAAGAGAGGGGCAGAGCGTGGGAAACGAAAGAGGGACAGAAGCGAGGGGAAAATAAGAGTGCTGAGCGAGGGAGAGGTAATGAAAGGGGCTAGGGCTAGGGAAATATGAGGGCAGAGCGAGGGGACTAAGGAGGCAGAAGGCGAGGGCAGAGTGAGGAAAGTTAAAGGGAACAGAGCGAGGGTAGAGACTCGTACATAAGAGTGGAAACGAAGGGCAAAGCGGAGAGGAAAGTGAAGAAGGCAGAAGGCGAGGGGAAAGTCAGAAGGCAGAGCGCGGGGAAAGTAAGGGACAGAGGATGAGAAAGTAAGAGGTCAAGAAGACAGCGAGGGGAAAGAAAGAGGACCAGCGCGAGGGGAAAGTAAGAAAGGGCAAGCGAGGGGGAAGTAAGAGGACCGAGCTAGTGAACGTTAAGAATGGCAGAGGGCGAGGGGACAGTCAGAGGGCAACGAGGGGGAAGAAAGAGGCAGAGGCGAGAGAAAGTAAAAGAAGAGAGCGAGGGAAAGGAAAGGGCATAGAGCGAGGGGAAGAAAAAAAGGCAAGCGAAGGCAGACAGTGAGGAATGAGAAAGAGGGAGAAGAGGCTAGGGAATAAAGGGAGGGCAAGAGGAGACGAGGATGGGAAAGAGTTAAGAGGGCAGAGAACGAGGAAATAATGAGGCAGAGGCGCGAGGGGAAAAGATTTTAAGAGCTGAGCGATGGAGAAAGTAAGAGGGGCATAGATTAGAGAGAAGGGAAAAATTAAGAGGGCAAGAAAAGGGCGAGGGAAAGTAAGAGGACAGAGCGAAGAAGGGAGAGTAAGAGGGCAGAGCGAGGGAAAGAAAGTAAGCAGAGCGAGGGGAAAGTAAGAGGGCAGAGTGAGGGGAAAGTAAGAGGACAGAGCGAGGGGAGAGTAAGAGGGCAGAGCGAGGGGAAAGTAAGAGGGCAGAGCGAGGGGAAAGTAAGAGGGCAGAGCGAGGGGAAAGTAAGAGGGCAGAGCGAGGGGAGAGTAAGAGGGCAGAGCGAGGGGGAAGTAAGAGGGCAGAGCGAGGGGAAAGTAAGAGGGCAGAGCGAGGGGAAAGTAAGAGGGCAGAGCGAGGGGAAAGTAAGAGGGCAGAGCGAGGGGGAAGTAAGAGGGCAGAGCGAGGGGAAAGTAAGAGGGCAGAGCGAGGGGAAAGTAAGAGGGCAGAGCGAGGGGAAAGTAAGAGGGCAGAGCGAGGGGAAAGTAAGAGGGCAGAGCGAGGGGAAAGTAAGAGGGCAGAGCGAGGGGAAAGTAAGAGGGCAGAGCGAGGGGAAAGTAAGAGGGCAGAGCGAGGGGAAAGTAAGAGGGCAGAGCGAGGGGAAAGTAAGAGGGCAGAGCGAGGGGAAAGTAAGAGGGCAGAGCGAGGGGAAAGTAAGAGGGCAGAGCGAGGGGAAAGTAAGAGGGCAGAGCGAGGGGGAAGTAAGAGGGCAGAGCGAGGGGAAAGTAAGAGGGCAGAGCGAGGGGAGAGTAAGAGGGTAGAGCGAGGGGAAAGTAAGAGGGCAGAGCGAGGGGAAAGTAAGAGGGCAGAGCGAGGGGAAAGTAAGAGGGCAGAGCGAGGGGAGAGTAAGAGGGCAGAGCGAGGGGAAAGTAAGAGGGCAGAGCGAGGGGAAAGTAAGAGGTCAGAGTGAGGGGAAAGTAAGAGGACAGAGCGAAGGGAAAGTAAGAGGGCAGAGCGAGGGGAAAGTAAGAGGGCAGAGCGAGGGGAAAG
>NW_028234410.1:33158713-33161213 GCF_977035675.1 Penaeus japonicus
GAGAGGGAGAGGGAGAGGGAGAGGGAGAGGGAGAGGGAGAGGGAGAGGGAGAGGGAGAGGGAGAGGGAGAGGGAGAGGGAGAAGGAGAAGGAGAGGGAGAGGAAGAGGAAGAGGAAGAGGGAGGAGGGGGGGGGAGAGGGAGAGGGGAGGGAGGGGGAGGGAGGGGGAGAAGGAGAGGGAGAGGGAGAGGGAGAGGGAGAGGGAGGGGGAGGGAGAGGGAGAGGGAGAGGGAGAGGGAGGGGGAGGGGAAGGGAGAGGGAGAGGGAGAGGGAGAGGGAGAGGGAGAGGGAGAGGGAGAGGGAGAGGGAGAAGGAGAGGGAGAGGGAGAGGGAGAGGGAGAGGGAGAGGGAGAGGGAGAGGGAGAGGGAGAGGGAGAGGGAGAGGGAGAGGGAGAAGGAGAGGGAGAGGGAGAGAGATAGATGGAGAGAGAGAGAGGGACAGAGACAGAGACAGACAGACAGAGAGTAGATTGCTAGTGTGATGCGATATGCATATCAGTCTGCCATTTGTTTCTCTCCATCTTCTGTATTCTGTTTCATGTTTTACTTCATTTTTAACCCTCTCTTGATCTCTGAACCAAGACTGACTTATTTCATATCCGTTTCAGTTTCGAATTATTTTGACAATGAGTTACGTTAGCTGTCTAAGACAAGACTAGCGGTAATAGAGAACATTTTAGCAAAACTATATGGATGACGTAACGTTTCGGGACTTTTTTTCAGGGTCATATAATGCAATTTCTCCCCTCGGTAAGATGGAGTTATTAGCATTGTCGTTTCAACTGTTGAAGTTGGATTTTAATCGCTGTTCTGTTTTGCAGTTTGATATATTGATATACAACAGTACTTATTTCTCTTCCATCCTTTCCCCTCTGTTTTTGTCTCTCTCTCTCTCTCTCTCTCTCTCTCTCTCTCTCTCTCTCTCTCTCTCTCTCTCTCTCTCTCTCTCTCTCTCTCTCTCTCTCTCTCTCTCTCTCTCTCTCTCTCCCTCTCTCCTACCCCCTCCCTCCCTTGCCTACTTTCCTTCCTCCTCCTTTACCTCCTCCCTCTCCTCCCCACCCATATCTTATCCCTCACCCCCTCCCTCACCTCTCCCTCACCCCTCACTCACCCCTCCCCACCCATATCGTATCCCTCACCCACTCCCTCATCCCCTCCCTCCCCCCTCCCTCACCCTTCGCTCACCCCCTCCCTCAACCCCCCCTCACCCCCTCCCTCACCCCCTCCCTAACCCCTGTCTCCAGACCGCGCGTATTTCGGTCGAGTTCCCTCAACGATGCGGGCAACGAAGCGAGAGAAACCACCCTTGGAAAATCCGGGACTTTTTGTCGATATTGATAAGATTTCATGCATTAGAAGGAGCTGACGGGAGCTTAAGGGAAGAGAAAAGTGAGGGAGAGGGAGAGGGAGAGGGAGAGGGAGAGGGAGGGAGAGGGAGAGGGAGAGGGAGTGGGAGGGGGAGGGGGGAGGGGGGGGGAGAGGGAGAGGGAGTGGGAGAGGGAGAGGGAGAGGGAGAGGGAGAGGGGAGAGGGAGAGGGAGAGGGAGAGGGAGAGGGAGAGGGAGAGTGGGCGGTCAAGAGTATGTTGGAATAAGGGAAAGGGAGTAGGAGAGAGGGCGCTAAAGAGGAGTTAGAGTGGGGTAGAGTGAGGGAGAGGGAGGTGGAGAGGGAGAAGAAGGAGAAAGAGAAAGAGAGGGAGAAGGAGAAGGAGAAGGAGAAGGAGAAGGAAATGGAGAAGGAGAGGGAGGGAGGGAGTTAGAGTGGGAGAAAAGAGGGTGCGAGGTAGAGGGAGAAAAAGGGAAAGGGAGGGAAAGGGATAATTAGCGGGAAAGGGATAAGGAGCGGGAAAGGGAAATGACAAGAGAGAGGGAGAGGAAGAGGGAGAGGGAGAGGGAGAGGGAGAGGGAGAGAGAGAGGGATGTGGGATGAGAAGAGAGGAGAGGGAGAAATGAGAAGGAGAGGAGAGGGAGGGAGGGAAGAGGGAGAAGGGAGAAGAGGGAGAGGGAGAGGGATGAGGGATGGCAAGATGTGTTTGTTTCACCCGCGGAGAGGGAGAGGTTGAGAGGGAGAGGGAGAGATTGAAAGAGGGAGAGGGTGAGGGAGAGGGAGAGGGAGAGGGAGAGGGAGAAACAGAGGGGAGAGGGAGATGGAGTAGTAGAGGGGAGAAGGAGAGGGAGAGGGGGAGAGGGGAAGAGGGAGAGGGGGAGAGGGAGAGGGAGAGACAGAGGGGGCGAGGGAGAGGGAGAGGGAGAGGGAGAGGGAGAGGGAGAGGGAGAGGGAGAGGGAGAGGGAAAGGGAAAGGGAAAGGAGGAGGGGGAGCGGGAGGGAAGGGGGAGTTGGAATGGGAGAAAAGAGTGAGAGGGAGAGGAAAAGAAGAGAGAAAGGGAGGGAGAAGGGGGGGGGGGGAGGAAGAGTGAGAAGGAGTAGGAGAGGGAGAAGGAGAGGGAGAGGGAGAGGAGGAGGGTGAGGGCGAAGGAGAGAGAAAGGGAAAGGAAAAGGAAA
>NW_028234410.1:33178713-33183713 GCF_977035675.1 Penaeus japonicus
CTCTTTCTCTTTCTCTCCCTCTCTCTCTTTCTCTCTCTCTCTCTCTCTCTCTCCTTCTCCCTCCTCTCTCTCTCTCTCTCCCTCTCTTTCTCCTCTCACCTCTCTCTCTTTCCGCCTCTCATCTCACAATCACTCACTCTCTCTCTCTCTCTCTCTCTCTCTCTCTCTCTCTCTCTCTGTCTCTCTCTCTCCTTCTCTCGCTGGTGATAAACACAAAACATAAATAAATGGTAGTGATAGCAAACAAATAACCAAATTACAGAGGCAGACACATCAGATCACTGCATCAATGTTCTCTCTCTTTCTCTTTCGCTCTTACTCCTGCTCTCACCTCTCTCTCTCTCTCACCTCTCTCTCTCTCTCTCTCTCTCTCTCTCTCTCTCTCTCTCTCTCTCTCTCTCTCTCTCTCTCTATCTATCTATCTATCTATCTATATCTATATCTATATCTATATCTATATCTATATCTATCTATATCTATCTATCTATCTATCTATATCTATCTATCTATCTATCTATCTATCTATCTATCTACATATATGTATATATATATTTATATTAATATATGTATATATATATATTTATATCAATATATGTATATATATATATATTTATATTAATATATGTATCTATTATGTTATATATCTATATATATAAATATATATATAAATATTATATAAACTAATTATAATAAGTATACACACACACCAACACACCCACACACCCACACACACACACACACAACAACACACACACACCCACACACACACACACACACACATATATATATATCTCTATTTATATATAAGTATATTAATCTAGAATAATAATAGATAAATAAATCACACACACACACCACACCACACACACACACACCACACACACACAAACACACACACACCACACACACACACACACATATATATATATAAGTAATATTAATCTAGATAAATAGATAATAAAAATACACACACTACCACACACACACCACACACTCACTTCACACACACCAACACACACACACACTCCACACACACAACACACACACACACACACACAACTCACACACATACACACACACATACACACACTTAACACATACCCCCCACTATGTACATGTATAGATATATATATAGTATATATATATATATTATATATAGTATATTTATATATTATATACTTATATACATGTACAAGTCTTGTATGATCTATGGATATGTATATATATGTATGTATAAGTATATATAAGGTATGTATATAGTATTATACGTATACGTCTATATATTTATTATAAAATATATATATATATATATATATATATATATAAGCTATATATATATATATATATATTATACTATATATATATATTATATATATATTATATATATATATATGGTATGGGCTCGGTATGCCGAGGAATGTGGTTTAGAGCAATCGGACTTGATTGACCGAAGATCTAAGTTTCGAGCTTTCGAATCCGGATGGTGAGTTGTTACCTTGGGCTAGGAACTTTACCTCGATTGCCTAATGGTGTATACACAATATGTGTGATATATACCCCCCACCAAGTTACAATTAGGGCCAGTAGGTGGGGTACCCGGCCATAACCCTCTTGAGAGGCCTACGTCCTGCAGTGGAATGATACAGGCTGAAAAAAAAAAAAAAAAATATATATATATATGTGTGTGTGTGTGTGTGTGTGTGTGTGTGTGTGTGTATATGCATATTTATATCTATGTATATCATATCTATATCTATATTCATATCTCTATCTCTGTCTCTATCTTTTTATTTCTTTATATATCAATCTACATCTACCAATCAAAAGAGAAATCAGTTGTTTATAAAATCCGTAGATTATAATACAGCTATTTAATATGAATACCTGTCGCATCATATATCAATGTTTTTTTTTCTTCTTTTTCTTTTTTTGCGGGGGGGGGGGGGGGGGGGGGGGAGAATCAATAAACATTTACGGCTGAACTAAACATTGCAAAGCCTTTGAATAAAACTCCCGAATCCGAGTCGATGTCCGATTCGCGAGTAGCGCAGTAACCCCCGACGAAGTTTGTTGCGATTTAGTAGGCTTATCACTAGATGGAATGCAATAGATATTGGTATATAGATGTAATCGAAATTTTGAATTGATAATTATTATATTACTATCTAATACCCATTAAAGTGAGATTTAGATTTGTTTTGTTTTTTTTTTTTTTTTTTAGATTTGTTTTGGTATTTTGATTTATGAAAGTATTACAGAAAGATTGATATTATATTTTTGATAACAGTGTTACAAAGCCAAAAATGTTGTGATTATTTTTAATAATAGGAGAGAATCAGAGAGAGAAGAGAGTGGTAGGTAGGAAGAGAAAATAGTATTATACAAAAAGAAGATTTATAATTAACTTTATCATTTGTCTGGTGATAGTAATCTCAGTTAGCTCAAAGCTATTACTTTTTTCACGTATGCATTCATCAAATCATTGCAATAATGAGATGGTTATGTTGCAGTGTGAAAATGAAGTGATGTTGGTAATTTTAATATTAAATGTAATTGTGTTATTGTTATTTTTATTGTAATCACTAATGATTATGTGATATTGATCGTAGTATTAGTGATAATAGTAATGATAATAATTTTATTGATAATGAGAATTATGATAATGAGAATTATGATAATGATAATGAAGGTGATTATAATAATGATCATAATGATAATAACAATTTCAATATTAATGATAATGATGATAAAAAATAGATCATGATAGTGATGAGAATGATGATGATGATGTCATCTTTATCAATATTGTTAATATTCATTATAATCATCAATGTATTACCATTAACATTATTGTCATTGTTATTATTATTATCATTGTTATTATCATTATCCTTATCATTATCATTATCATCATCATCATTATTATCATCATTATTAGTATTAGTATAATTTTGTTAATAATTAAAATATTATTATTATGGTTAGTATAGTTATTATCATTATTATCAACATTGTTACTATTATCATCGTTTCGTTATTATTGTCATTATCATCAATATTACCATTATCATCTTATTATCATCATAATCACTATTATCATTGTTATCATAATGATGACAATAACAATAACAGGAGCAAGAGGAATGTCATAAGGATATGATTATAATGGAATGATAATGAAGATGATAATGATAATGAGTATAGCGAGGATGAAGAAAAATACGTTGAATTTAACCTCCCCCTTACCTGCAACCCCACCCCTTCCTACAACCCCATCCCCCCCTTCCTACCCTCATCCCCCCCTTCCTACACTCCCATCCCCCCCTTCCTGCCCCCCCCACCTTCTCATCTCCCTTCCAACCCTCCCCCCCTTCTCCCCCCACCTTCCTTCCTTCTTCCCCCCCCTCTTCTCATCTCCCTTCCTACCCTTCCCCCCCTTCTCATCTCCCATCCTACCCTCCCCCCCCTTCCTTCTCCCCCCCCTCCCCCCCACCTCTCACTCCAGACTTCCAACACCTGCTCAGCTCATTAACCCTCCGAATGCGAGTCTATTGTAGGCCTACGCGGATATGCCTTTGACGGGAGATGTAATTAAATCAAGCATCAATTTGTAAAGGAAGCTGAGCACTAGAGTGGATGCTGAAGCTCGGGAGATGACGCCTTCATTACCAGATGTCATAAGCGGCGCATGTTCAATTCAAACTCTGTTATGGGCCAGTTATTAAGACCGTTATGACGGGTAGAGCATAGGGGAGGGGAGGGGGAGGGGAAGGGGAGAGGGGGGTTGGAAGAGATGGAGGGTGGGGTGGGTTGGGGGGAGGGGGTTGGATGAAGGAGCTGGGGGAGGGGAGGGGAGAGGGTGGGTGGAAGAGTTGGAGGGTGGGGTGGGGTGGGAGGGGGTTGGATGAGGGAGCTGGGGGGAGGGGGAGGTGGTTGATGGGATCTAGAGAGGGGTGGGGGTAAGATGGGGAGGAGTCTAAGTGTGTGTGTTGGGGGGTGGGGGTGGGGGTGGGGGTATTAGTAGACATAGCTGTTGTTGTATCATTATTTTCATTATAATTACTGTATTATCATCATCATAATGATCAAAAAAATAAAAAAGTTCAAAGAGACAGTTTGAACGCACTCATGCTTTCCTATCGCAACGTGTTCAATTGCATTGCTCTTGCTAAATGGCATCAATGGAGGGCAATCAGATATAAGTACTTTTACATTTATTTGAACAAATATCCTGTGATGCGAAAAGCGTTTCAAAAGTTTTCGTTCAATAAGAAATATATTCATGGTTCCCCCTCTCTGTGTGTGAGTGTGTGCATGTGAGTGTGTGTGTGTGTGTGCATGTGAGTGTGTGTGCGTGTGTGAGTGTGTGTGTATGAGTGTGTGCGTATGCATGTATATGTATGTACGTATGAATCTATATATGTTTGCATGTATTTATGTATGTATGTATGTATACACCACACACACACACACACACACACACACACACACACACACACACACACACACATATTTGAACGCAAATATAAATGTAAGAATACGTGCATATAGCATACATTCTCATGTGCTTCCGTATATAAGTGCAGAACTGAGAAGCAAATTCCCTTCCCGAAGAAGCTAAGAACAGGAGGAAGAACTGTCCTTATTTTCCCTTTTACATTTATCCAAAAACAAAAGGATTTGCTCAGGGATATTTGAATGTGAAGTCACCAGTGTAGCGATACGAGCAATGTGGGATATGAAACAGAGGAGGCCTTTGTTTGCCTCCGGGTTTCGTGCTTGCAATTCGTTGCAATTCGTCTCATGTCAATAGAGGCAGTAGCTGGCTTATTTATATTTAAAAGGAAGAGGGAAGTGCAGAAGGAGGAAAAGATGTTTATGAAGGATAAATGGTGGAAAAAGGAGATGGAGAAGGATAAGCAAAAAAAAAAAATAAATAAATAAATAAATAAAGGTAAGAAAGAAGGGACAGAAATGAGAAGAAAAACAAGAATTCAAAG
>NW_028234410.1:33236213-33238713 GCF_977035675.1 Penaeus japonicus
TAGATAAAAGAAAATGAATAAACAAAGTATGCGCAAGCACAATGTGACGCATGTTTAAAGAATAAAACGCGCACATCTGCATAATTAAACGCACATAACCACACTCTCATACACATAACGCAGGATAGCATAACATACCACACCTAACCATAACAAACTACCACGCCACGCCACACCACACAACACTACAGAACATCATACTATACCACACCATAAAACAACACAACACAAATGGAACTACAAGACAGAACCCAAAACATAGAACACAAATACCACACCACACCATACAACACACCACTCCACACCACACCACAATACCCCACCCCACACCACACCACACCACACCACACCACACCACAATACCCCACAACACCCCACCCCACACCACAACACCCCACCCCACCCTACCCCACCCCACCCTACCCCACCCCACACCACACCACACCACCCCACCCCACCCCACACCACACCACACCACACCACAATACCCAACCCCACCCCACACCACCCCACCCCACCTCACCCCACCCCACCCCACCCCACCCCACACCACACCACAACACCCCACACCACACCACCCCACCCCACCCCACACAACACACCACACCACCCCACCCCACCCCACAACACCACACCACACCACACCACACCACCCCACAAAACGCAAACACACATAAAAAAACAGCGCCTCCAAGAAAATAGAAATCGGATACCCATAGTCTGTTTTGATGTCAAGTGCCAAATAACTGAATCGTGTATGTTAGGAATTCAGTAGTCTATGCTGCTAGTATGTGGTATGTGTGACGGATTCCAAGCTTTCTGTGATATTCTGATATTCAGTGAGGTGTGTCCGAAACCTTTTTTTTTTTTTTTTTTTTTTTTTTTTTTTTTTTTTTTTTTTTTTTTTTTTTTTTTTTTTTTTTTTTTTTTTTTTTTTTTTTTTTTTTAGTTTTTAGTTTTTACGATTCGCTGTTTGTGGTTTAAATGCTACAACTTTGTTTTTTAAAAATATATGTTTCTTTTTTTTAAAAAAGATAGATGGATAATATACAGTACTAACCTCTAGATATATTAAGTATACCTACCATAATTGTGTCTGTTTTTTTAAGGGTGTATTATCGTGCCATTATGTATATATTTTCGGACATACCTGGAGTATCATTTAATATAGCGTAAGTCTCGTAATGTACTCTAGCAATGCTAGGAGTTGGCATTGCGATAAAAAAGCGTGTCAGTATTAAAAAAAGAAAAAACAAATAAGAAAGTCCACATTTCCAATCATGGACATGTTTAACACACGTGTAAATGTGAAGATAAAACAGTGTTGGATTTAGAAATCAATATATGTATTTTTTTTCGCAGTCATAAGCTCGTAAAAAGTAACCTCACATCCTTATATGTTTTACAATTCTTTTTTTCGAGCTGATGTTATATAGGTGTGGAAAATAATTCGGTTAAAAGAGTTTATTTTAGTTGTTAATACTATCACCATTATTTTTTTTTTCTTTATTGTTGCTATTACTTATTTACTCTTATTATTATTATTATCAAGATAATCACTGTTACTTGTCATAATATTTTCGCAAAAAATAAGTCGGTTTTATCACCGTCATTATTAATCGGTATCATGATACGCTATATTGCAATGTCATCTATATTATCACAGTATTATACCTATTATTCCCATTGCTATAACTTTGTCATCACTATTGTCATCATCATCATTTTTTTTCCGCCAGTGACATCATATATGAACATCGTATTCATTATAATGTAATCTGTTCAACCATAATGCGTACAGAACCCCTTTAACATGAACTGTCCAACCCTATTTCATCCTGGTGTCTTTGTTGTGCTTGTTTTGTGCATTGATATTAAAAAAAAGTATTATGTTTTTTTTTGTTTGAGGGCATTTTCCTCTTTCTGTTTATGTATGTAGGATATTTAATATTAACGTATGTACAGTATGAATATATGTATTTTTTTTCTCTTTTTATAATGCAGTAACTGAATTTCAGATTGTGCCATCTAGAACCCCCCTCCCCCCCACACACACATGCACACACACACACACACACACACACACACACACACACACACACACACACACACACACACACACACACACACACACACACACACACACACACACACAACACATATGTATTCATATATATGATATATTATATATGTATATATATATAACTATATATAGATATATAATACATATAAATATGTATATATATATATATATATATATATATATATATATATATATATATATATATATATATATATATATGTATGTGTGTGTGTGTGTGTGTGTGTTTGTGTGTGTGTGTGTGTGTGTGTGTATATGTATATGTATATGTATATATATATATATATATATATATATACATATATATACATAAATATATACATATATACATACTTATATACATATACACATATACATAAATATACAAATATTAATTCATATATGTACAATCGGTTAAGT
>NW_028234410.1:33246213-33247497 GCF_977035675.1 Penaeus japonicus
GTAGTGGCAGGGGTGAATTCGGCACTGTATCGCTGGACATTTTAAGCGTGAGGAAATTTCGCGGAGTTGTATATCAAATACGGAGCATTTCTCTCTCCTTTACTCTCGCTTTCCCTCCTTCCTCATTCTCTCGAAAGGTGCATAAAGATAAACAAAAAAATCCTTTTGTATTCAGAGAGGCGAATTCGGGACATAACACAGACCTTAATGAATATTGTAAGTTTGATAAAAATCTTAGAGTAAAATAAGGAGAAACGGGATATTTCATAATTCTTCGTTCCGAATTGCGCCCTTGGAATAATTTTATAAATGTTTGGTCATTTCTGCTGTTTATATCGACACGAAATAGTTACCTAATGTGTATCTAATCACCGTGATATCATAAAAATTCCCATCACGTTGTCTAAATTAAACTTTGGACTTTTTATTGCTGACATCAACTCTGATATCAGGAGGATTATTGAACCAGTTTTTTCGCCCCGTATAACAATTAAAATAAATGGTATACTTGAATTTGTTACCATACATACACATGAAAGAGGAGGGAGAGAGAGAGAAGAGAGGAGAGAAGGAAGACCAGATGATTTCAGGAGACAGAAAGAGAGAGAGAGAGAGAGAGAGAGAGAGAGAGGAGAGTGGAGAAGCTAGGAAGAGAGTAGAGAGATGCGGGGAAGGAGAGAGATGAGGGGAGAGAGAGAGAGAGGGAGTACGGATGGAGATGAATTGGAGGAGTGTCAGAGAGAGAGAGCGAGGAGTGATGAGAGAGAGAGAGATGGGTTGTTTGTGTGTGTGTGTGGGTGTGTGAGAGGAGAGAGAGGAGAGAGAGGAGAAAGAAAGAGAGAGAGGAGAGAGAAGAGAGGAGAGAGTGAGAGAGCAGGAGAGGCGCAGAGGTGGAGTAGAGAGAGGAGGACGCGCATGAATGAGAGTGAAGAGAGAGAGAGTGAGAGAGAGAGAATGAGGAGGAAGAGGAACGAGAGAGAAGGTGAGATGATAGATGAGAGATGAGTGAGACAGAGAGTGAGAGAGAGAGGAGGAGAGGGAGAGGAGGATGAGAGAATGAGAGAGAGAGAGAGAGATGGAGAGGATAAGAGAGAGAGAGAGAGAGAGAAGTGGGAGAGAGTGAGAGAGAGAGAGAGGAGAGAGATGAGATGGAGAGAGAGAGACGGCAATCACTAAGCACTTTACTATTATAATTATTTTTTTTTTATTTTATGTCTTATATATATTATATATATATATATTTATATATTATATTTATATATAACTTATGTATCTATACATATA
>NW_028234410.1:33247597-33250097 GCF_977035675.1 Penaeus japonicus
GGGGTGGAGGCGTGAAAACTATTTATTTACGTTGCAGCAGATATACACCATTTCCAAACGTCGCAATTCATTTACGTTTCAGCTACACTAGTCTTTCCACAGTGTGTACAAAACAGCCGTATTCTTAGTTATTTTCATCGCCGTTCCCAAAATTTGGCGATAGTTGGAAATGACATGTTTAGCTGTTTACCTTTGATTTTTTTTTTTTTTTTTTTTTTTACGAATATTGAGATGCATGAAGATTTTAAAAAGCTGTTCTTACCATATTCCTTCTTCTAGTGCAATATCAGAATTAGAGGAATTGGAGTATAGGAATACTTTACATCCGTGTCATTTGCTTGAATTTCTAGAAAAGATAAATTGCACTTTTTATCAATGAAGGGAGTCCAGTTATTACTTGGTATAATTAGTTCAAGCACATTTGAACACGGAGACTCTCAAAGAATCAAGTGCCCACACTATAATGTTTTAATGGTATGTAGATATAATTTTTATATTAAAGAATTATGCCTATCATAACAGATTAAAATCATAAAGCCATAGGTTTATAATTTCTGGTCATAAGTGTATTCATTTCTAGTAGATAATAACAGCAACCCAAAGCACATCATTTAACACAGGCTCAGTAAGGCAGGGGGTCCGGTCCGTTTACCACCCCCTCTCCCCCCCCCCCACCGAGCCAATAACGTTAACCGAAAATTGCCTCCCTCGCGTTATAGCTGAATTTTAACGTTAGGGGGAAATATTGGCCGTGACAATGACGCCTGTGGTTTTACTTGGTCAAAGGGTTGGTAACACTGGTAGCCCTGGCAACAAGAGGAACGGCAAATTTCGTGCGGCTGGTATGGATGTCAATTTTTTTTTTTTTTTTTTTTTTTTTTTTTTTTTTTGACAGGTAAATATTGAATAGAGACGAGTGAAAAGCTGAAATTAGATAGTGCCAAGTTACAAGACAGAAGGATCATAGTATATCAAAGAAGCAGAAGAGAATCGTTTGAGTTTGATAGAACTCGAGAACAACGTAATCTGGGCCATAAAAATAGTTTGCAAGACAGTTAATAAAAAAAAGGCAACGTCGAAAACTGGTGCAACTTGAATGAATGGCGGAGTACCATAACTACAGGTAAGGTTTTACGAAAAGATATAGAAAATATAATGAAAGTGATAAATTTGATCATAGTAGTAATGGCAATGTAAATAAAAATTTAACAATATAATAATTATAATGTACAACAAGAAGTAAACGTGAATCTGTTTAATTTCAGGGGCAAAGATAGTTAGATATTTTTTTATCAATGGCTCAATATTGCAATAGGAATCAAAATCAAGATTGGCTGAATAACAACTCAATTAATCTAAATATGATTCTTAAAAAGGCTATATCTGGGCATGTGATTTTCAACTGCGTTCATCCCATAGCACAAAGAACAGAGAGAGGAAACCTTTTTAACTGTGGATTTGCCAAATGCAATCTTTGAAAAAGGAAATATGAAAAAAAAAACTGAAATGTAGTTCACAAGAACCTTGAAATTAAAATAATCCTACCCACTCTCTATCTTTCTATACAGTGAAAAAAAAGAAAAAAGAAAAAAAGCCAAATTCTAAACACAACAAAAGAAAAGGCAAAATCGCTAAATTGGTAAAGCAACGAGGGTGGGGCCGGAAGAAGAGTGAACGCTTTCGAACAACGGAGAAACACAACCAAGTACTAACTGTACTGCATTGGGCGCTTGGGAAGATACGCCGTATCGGTTTGTGATGTTGATTTAAATTTTTACTAATCAATGTTTAAATTTGCTCTCAAAGTATAAATTTAATCCGGGTTGAGACCCTCTGACTTATGCGATCGTTTGTGGCCTCGGCGCTTGAGCATCTGGCAAAGCCAATAATTGACAGACGTTTTAGGAATTGGGAATTTGAATTAATTATCCTTTGATGATTAAAATCGCCAGTGAGGGCGGAAGCTATATCTTGCCATAATATACGTGATGAACATTCTTTTTTTTTTTTGCTGGGCCAAAAGGTGCGGAGACTAAAATAATATGGCAGACATTCTTAGCGTATCATGTCCTTTTTAAATCTGATTGCTATCACCTTCACTTCTTATTACTTTCTCAGTCCCTAATTATGTCATTCTATGTGTTCTTCGTGGTCATTGCAAGTATAATTTTTCAATACAGTATCTTCATTTTCAGCTATAAATGGTATTTTAATTTTCATAAAACTACCCTCAGCTTCTTAGGCAATGACATATAGCTCAGCGTTTATAATCCTCTTCCATCGGTTCAAGAGGAAAAGGAACAGGTTGCACCGAGAGGAGAGTGCATGAAGGTGTCCTCCTCCGCAAATGTCAATCACCTAAACACAAACACACACAGATAGAGAGAGAGAGAGAGAGAGAGAGAGAGAGAGAGAGAGAGAGAGAGAGAGAGAGAGAGAGAGACAGACAGACAGACAGACAGAGAGAGAGACAGAGACATACATATATAGATAGATAGAT
>NW_028234410.1:33274800-33277300 GCF_977035675.1 Penaeus japonicus
ATCTAGTAACAAATTTGCCTGTTCAATGGGCTTAACGCGATTGCGACAGCTTTTTACCTTCAACCTGTTGAATTTTCTCCAACCTCAGCTGGAGATTTTTGTATAATACCTCATATTGCTCCCAGGTGTCCTCATTAGCCTTTAATTAGCCTGAATACTTATTACTCTGAAATCAATAAAAGATTTGCTATTCATTCATCCCTATAACAATTACAAGCCCTGAACTCGTTCCCTGCTCCCTACAAAGGGTCATTTTATCCACTTTGGCTGAGACTAACTTTTTTCTTTGATTTTCTTACAGACCCTGAATGTAGTATCAGTGACACCGTTTATCAGTCCGAGTAATTGTCACATGTTACACAATACATACCTTCATATACACTCCTTGATGATGCACCAGTCCCGTGGGTTTTATTGTTTAGTCTGGGGCGTTGTGACTATCTGGGCTTCATATACTCGTTAGTATCAAAGTGTCACGACGAAAACCGAACCAGGAATACAAACATTACCATTACTAAGTGTGCCAATGACATAATCAACCTGCAACCGCCATATGATCGTTGCTGCTCCTCTTTCCAGTTACAGTCATCGTCTTCTATTGACCAATTTTAAATTCCTGCCACCATTGCTTGTTTCTCCTGGTGATCACCAAATTTTGTGTCTACATTGAAATCTCCCATATCATATTTCCTTGATTAGGTAATTGGGTAGAAACTATCAGAAAACTTTGAGCCCTGCATACACTTTATAGAAGAAGAAATCCCAAGCATCTAATCTTAATTGATGAAACTGCACGTCGGGTCCCGGACTGTTTTACTAGTTCATGTGCAGTGTAGCTTTACATAAGTCATCAAAACCCGTCATGCTTATTTACATATAACAATCCCTTTGAGATTAGGCGCTATTTTCCATGTTTGTACACTGCAAACGTTCTTTACCAATTACTTCGACTTTGTTTGGACGAATAAAACTATAGTCATTAAGCCGAGCTTAATACTACCATAGGCCATATATAATGTGATTGTGCTATCCATATATAATGAGTTTTTTATTTGATAGTCTATACTTCATTCTGTAATACCCTCTGATGGTAACGCATTTTACTTTACAGAAAGCACACATATACATTGCTGTATAACCATACTTCTCCTCACATAGGACAGACCTTAATTTAAAAGTACAATGTTACATATACTCAAATGTGGGTAGCGCAGTCCGTAGAGTTACGATCGCAGGCCACTACAATTAAAATAAGCACAAATTATTTCAAAATTAGCGAAGAAAATAATTACTTTGCAGATTCATCTAAAAGAGAAAAATATTTGTTAACTTTTTTGTGTAAGTGCTATTTATAATTTCTATAAATTATATGTAATATTGGATTCCGCATAGATAAACGTTTTTTTAAACTTAATGAGAAGTCTCTCCTCAGGAACAATAAAAAAGCCACACACCACACATATACACATTATTATATTATATAATACATATAAATATATTTAGTACATAGATCATATATTATTGACTGAGATAATAAAGAATGATATAATATAGTATATATATATATATATTATATATTTTTATAATATATAGACATACACACACCTCACACACACATAACCACACACACACACAGCAAACACACACACACACTCACACACACACATATCTAGATCTCTCTCTTACACTCACACACACACACACACACACACTCACACTTACACACACACACTCACACACACACACACACACTCACACACAGACAAACACACATATCTATATCTCTCTCTATACACACACACACACGACATCACACACACACACACACACACAACTCACTCACACACACATTTTATATATATATAAATATATATATATATATATATATATAATAATATATATATATAAAATATATATACATATATATATACATACATATATATATATATATATATATATAGATATATATATATAAATATATAATATATATTATGTGTATTGTGTAATGTAATATATAAAATTTATAAATATATATAGCTATATATATATAAATATATATAATATATTATGTGTATTGTGTTTATTTAATTATATATATATTAATAATATATATATATATATATTATATATATATATATATAATTTAATATATAGATATTATGTATGGGTTATTTATATATATATATATATATACATATATATATATATATATATATAGATTTACTTATATTATATAGACTTACACATAATATAGGTACATATTTATAAATCAATAAATACTATATATATATAATAGATATATTTTATATAAAGATATATATATATATAGATATATTCCTATATATATATGTATATATACATATAATACTGAGAGACAGTCAGAAACACTCACACTCTCTCACACACTCTCTCTGCTCGAACACACACTCCACTCACACACACACACTCACATCTGATATATTTATTTACATACATAGATATAAATATAGATATATAAATA
>NW_028234410.1:33307300-33309800 GCF_977035675.1 Penaeus japonicus
CACATGTAATCCTCTCTTCTTGTGATGGGCGTGTTCTATAAGGAAATGTTGTGTTTTCGTGATAAAGTCTTTCCAATTTCCCTTTTTATCACGGAGTGAAATAATGTTCATTAAAGTATGTGGAGTAATTCTCTTCTCCCGCTCTGCTTTCTTTTACTTCTTCTTCTCCTCATCTTTCTTCTTCACTTACTCCTCTTCTTTCTTCGTCTACTCCTTCTCTTCTTCTTCTTTTTTTTCTTCTTCTTCCTCTTCTTTTTCCCCTTCCTCCTCCTCCTCCTTCTTCTTTTTCTTCCTCTTCTTCTTTTCCTCCTCCTCCTCCTCCTTCTTCTTCTTCCTCTTCTTCTTCTTCTTCTTCTCCTCCTCCTCCTCCTCCTCCTCCTCCCCCTCTTCCTCCTCCTCATCATCATCATCATAACACTCCATAAGACTGATATAGGAGCCTATCCTTGGGTTTTCACAAGCTTCATTTGCAATGCAGGTACACCCTTCTTTGCATGGCCTGTCGTTTTTTTCCGGCAGGCACAGCTTGCTCAGCCGCATGCCAATTTCTTGAAAGTTAGTTCCAGTTGGTGCTGGAGTTTTGAGCAGCCATCTTTAATTATCCAGACATGTTGATCAGCTGGTGGCCGATTCTACATAAGTTCCAATGCCTTTTTACTTTTTAATCTACATAAACCTGATAGTTTTCGCTTTTGGTGTGCTGGAATATAATATCATATGTAGATGGAACGAGACTCATTAAAATAATTTTGATAGATTCTAATAAAACAACTAGTATACGCCTTCACCTATCATTCTTCGGCACCCGTAAACGGTCAGTACAAAAAAAAATAATAATAAAATAAAAAAATAAATAAATAAAATAAAATAAAATAATAATAATGAATGCCTCGCTTGCTGTTCAGCTTTTGTTCCTCACCAAGAACTCGTATTCCGAAACCACCTCTTATTGCCAAGCAGCGCTCTCAGTCCCTTCGTCTTGCAGAAATGGAATAATACCCTGTAAGTGCGTGAAACCCTAGTAGAACCTGTTTTGGAATAGAGATTGATTTGTCTTTATCTTTGGCCCCAGTTCGAAACTATAGTTCTGTGCACTGCAGGCTCTCAAAGTGTGCAGCACATGTGGCATCATGTGGGGTGACTGGATAATGATTCTTCTATGAGAGGGATGCTGTGCATGCAAGAGCAGTTGGATGTTGGCCTTTTCATGTTATGAGATATATACAAACCTCATATATGTGTGTGTATGTGGGTGTGTGTGTGTGAGTGTGTGTGGTGAGTGTATGTGTAAGTGTGTGTGTGAGTATGTATATGTGTGTGTGTGTGTGAGTGTGTGTGGGTGAGTGTATGTGTAAGTGTGTGTATGAGTGTGTGAGTGTGTGTGCGAATGTGTGTGAGTGTGTGTTTGTGTGTATAAGTGTGTGTATATCTGTGTGTCTGCGACAATTTATGCACGTATAGGTTATCGATATACAAAAGAGTAATGGAATCATTTAATCGCACCCTTCCCCTCGTTAAAAAAAAAAAAAAAAAAATCTTAAATCATCCCAGTTAAGTACAACACAAAATGAAAATCATCGACCCACCAAACCGAAATATCACCCGAGGGAAGAGAAAATAACGTAAGTGTATTCTCTCCCTCCAGGTGCAAATTACCCAATATCATTCACATTAATACTACAAATGGGATTACTCATTAATGTTCGGAAAAAATGTATAAGGTCGATTTAATTGATCTAATTTTATTTATAGAGCCCATTATAGATAGCGAATGTAATTCTACGAATTATTAGGGGGATTTAAATTATTTGAAGAAATAGAACGAAAAAATATAAATTTTCGTTTCAGAGATCCGGCACTAATGAAAAAAACATAACTGGCTTGCTTGAAAATTGTATTTTTTTTTAATTTGATCGATATTAATTTGCTGCAAATTACGAACACAATGACTTTTTAGTTGTTGCTGTTTTTTTCTGAAGTTGAATTACATTGAGAGAGAGAGAGAGAGAGAGAGAGAGAGAGAGAGAGAGAGAGAGAGAGAGAGAGAGAGAGAGAGAGAGAAAGTGAAAGAGAGAGGGAGAGGGGGAAGGTGGCAGAGAGAGAGAGAGAGAGAGAGAGGGGGGGGGGAGGTGAAGATTAACAAAGAGAGAGAGAGAAAAGGGGGGGGTGCGAAGAAAGCGTGGTGACACAGAGAGAGAGAGTGTGTATGAGACATGTCCTAAGACGTCCTACATACCACGTCGATCCCCAAGAGATCCTCAAAAGGTCCCCAGATAGTCACAATAGCCCCAGATAGTTGTATTTTTTTTTTTTTTTTTTTTTTTTATCCTCTGAGGAAAGAAACTGATCCAAAATATATTCTTAACCCGGGCCGAGCGAGATCAAGGGTTTATATGACCGGTCGTCGCCCTCACATGATCTTTTACATCCCCCCATCCCCCCCCACCCCACCCCACACACACACAAAAAAAAAAGGGCCGGCCAAGGTCAAGGCGTCAGG
>NW_028234410.1:33327300-33332300 GCF_977035675.1 Penaeus japonicus
AGAGAGAGAGAGAGAGAGAGAGAGAGAGAGAGAGAGAGAGAGAGAGAGAGAGAGAGAGAGAGAGAGAGAGAGAGAGAGAGAGATTGAGCGCGAGAGAGACAGAGTGCGAATGAGAGAGAGAGAGAGAGAGAGAGAGAGAGAGAGATTGAGTGCGAGAGAGAAAGAGAGAGGGAGAGATAGAGATAGATAGATAGATAGATAGAAAGAGAGAGAGAGAGAGAGAGAGAGAGAGAGAGAGAGAGAGAGAGAGAGAGAGAGAGAGAGAGAGAGAGAGAGAGAGATGGATAGATAATGCGATAGATAAATGGAGAGAACGAAGAGAAACGAATCTAAAAATAATGTTGATCCAGCATCCTTGTCTTATCTAACCCAACTTGCAATATACCGTAGGATCAGTTTCGTGAAAGCAAATATCCATCATCTGCCATCTACACAAAGTTTTATTCTAGAGATAAAGTTTTACAGATAATCCGGGAATGTACTGTAGTCTACATCCGGTAAGCTATCTTTTTCAATGACGATTCACAATTCTCAAGTTTCCTTTTTTTTTCTTCTTCCTCATCGCCCACTCTCTCTTTCTTTCTTCTGGTAATCCTTCCTTCTTCCCGAAACATTATCAGTAATCATAGCTGGAACGTGATAATGGTGTTATTTTATTTTCTAACTTCTGCAATATGCAATGGAAACACTTATTTACTCTATCCTTTTGGTGAAGCTGAAACTTTTAGCAATAGATTAATAATAATGAATCACATTCTTGATAGAAAATGTTGATTATAATTGTAACCCTAGAGCACTGCCAGGTACTTGATTGCAGTGCTTGCTCACTTGGTCTCTTTCTCTCAATCTTTTTATACATATATCTATCAATCTATCACTCTATCTTTCTCTCTTACTTCAGTTGTTCAACCTCCCTTATCCGCTTTACTTTCGTGTAACTTTTCCCGTCTGTCTTTCTCTTCTTCATTATCTCCCTTTCTTCCCTCTCACCCATGGCCTTTGTCTCTACACACACGCTCTTTAAGCCTAACCGGTAGTCAGTCAAGTCTATAGTCAAATCTCCCTCATATCGTATGCAGGCAACATTTATCACAAGCTCTGATGATGGCAAATATATTCCATTCAAACCTAGACATCCTCTTCTTCTTCCTCTTTCTACCGAGAGCGAGAGAGAGCGAGAGAGAGAGAGAGAGAGAGTGAGTGAGTGAGCGAGAGAGAGAGAGAAAGAGAGAGAGAGAGAGAGAGAGAGAGAGAGAGAGAGAGACAGAGTGTGTGCGTGTGTGTGTGTGAGAGTGTGTGAGAGAGAGAGAGAGAAGAGAAGAGAGAGAGAGAGAGACGGAGTGTGTGCGTGTGTGTGTCTGTGTGTGTGAGAGAGAGAGAGAGAGAGAGAGAGAGAGAGAGAGAGAGAGAGAGAGAGAGAGAGAGAGAGAGAGAGAGAGAGAGAGAGAGAGAGAGAGTGTGTGCGTGTGTGTGTGTGTGTGTGTGTGTGTGTGTGTGAGAGAGAGAGAGAGAGAGAGAGAGAGAGAGAGAAGAGAAGAGAGAGAGAGAGAGAGAGAGTGTGTGTGTATGTGAGAGAGAGAGAGAGAGAGAGAGAGAGAGAGAGAGAGAGAGAGAGAGAGAGTTAGTTTCAGATTTGGAAACTATGCAAAGGGTGCACATATTTTCATGCGTTCAGTCATACTGGCAAATATAGAAAGCATTTTATGTTTAGGTTAGTTCATTAAAGGATGTAAAAATGCATCCACTAAAATATTGATGACATTGGTTGAGCTATTAGTATTTTAGCAATTGATTAAAAAAAATTGTAATAGATAAAAAAAAGGTCAATTTTGCTATTTTAATGCATTTGTAACAATCGGATTTGACGTCTAATGGCAGACAATAACTCTTAAATGCATATTCATATCGCTTCTATGTGCCAATATAATTGAAATTTGTCAACCGAAAATTGCCAATTATTTTTTTTACATCCTTCCCTAACATTTTTCAAGGGATCCCCCCAACTCAAATTTTCACCAAGAAAACGCGAACACGTCCTCAAACTTAGTTAAATTAAACTGTGTATCAATCATGGGTGGGATATGTTTAAAGAAATATAGGCCTTCTTCCTTTTCTAGGTACTGCTCCTAAGTCCTCAGGGGTCGCTGCAGCATCACCACCCTTTTCCCATTGGTTTTGTTTTGGACGTCTGTTGCTCCGACCAATCTCATGTCACTGTTGACACGGTCAGCCCATCTATTATTTGGTCTCCCTCTTCTCCCACTCCCAGGTGGTGTCATCTCCAGTGACCTCCTGCTCACATGACTGTTATTACCTCTAGTGACATGCCTAAGCATCTCTCAGTGATCTGCT
Source organism: Penaeus japonicus (assembly GCF_977035675.1). NCBI lineage: Eukaryota > Metazoa > Arthropoda > Malacostraca > Decapoda > Penaeidae > Penaeus > Penaeus japonicus. Next base: position 33,329,653 of record NW_028234410.1, read on the forward strand.
TTACATTCGTCCACTCCCTGATATCATCATCCCACGCAATTATCTCTTCTTAAGTGGCCAAATGTCCATCTGCACTTCTGTTCTTAGCCTCTGCTACTACAAGGTTGTTGGTCTTTCATGTCAGAAATCTTCGTGGATGGTTGAACTAACATCTTGTAGTTTTTTTCCTTCATATTTGTTGTAATTTTCTAATCGCAAAGCACTCCTATTATCTTTTCATTGCTCCATCCACAAATAATAACAAAGAGAAATGGGCTAAGCCAGTGATTCCCAACCTTTACACCTTGGAGGAACCCCTGTAATAATTTTTCATATTCCAAGGAACCCCTATATATAGTATTAATTCTATGCATAGCATTTGCTCTCATTACTAGTATATACATTGTACTGACTGACACGTACGAGTATGTTGGTGTCTGGAGACTGTTTGTGACGTGTTGTTGAGTAGGAGTTACGAATTATGAATTAAGATCACTGTCATATTGTAATAGCACATAATTATTTTACGGTTTCTCGCGGAACCCCTGGTGATGGTCGGCGGAACCCCAGGGTTCCGCGGAACCCCGGTTGGGAATCACTGGGCTAAGCACTAAGCCTTGGTGGAGCCCAATTTCCACTGCGAAGGGCTCACTGACAAGGCACGCAGAATTGTGTAAGGTAGTGTTTCCTTAAAGGGGGCCAACAGAGAGATAGCTGTTGCAGGGTCTGCGAAATCGTTTCCCAACCTATTTTTCTGCTCTGTGGCCACTCTAAACAAAGTTTCAGTAGATTGGATAGGTTTAGATTTACTACTGTGCGTCATGCTATACCAGACAACACCCTACTATCGATAATACCTAAATCCTAAGCCTGAGAGGTCGCTATGATATTCGGCATGACACTGGAATAGAATGATAAATAGTTGTATCTCAAGACTGCAAAATAATTCAGTATTGTTTGTAATACTACTCAAATTTTAATCACTTAAAATGTTTGCAATAACTGTCAATTAGATAAGGAGGGTGGGGGAGGCGGGGGCTAAAGAAGGTTCCCCATTTCCCTCTGTCCGAAGTAGTGGAAGGAAAAAGGGAGTAACTCGAGCAGAAATTAGTACATGAGATAATAAATGATACGTCAACTATACTATTGTAATACATTATAATTATGACAACTGAAAGGAAATCAATATAGACAACAGGGAAAAAAATTACCCTAAAGTCGTAACATCAATCATGCACTCCCAATCTTTCACCAGTTATATTGTTCTTAATCCTTTCCTTGTTCTGCTCCAAACCACGGAATGCCAATCCTCCTTTCGCTGACTCCAACCAACCTACTCTCCGTCTCTGCCCGATGCCTCATATTTCACGATCTTCTTCATAATTCTTTATTCCTCTATCCCCCCCCCTCCCCCCATGAGTCTAAATCATCTCAGTGTTATGCTCTTCTCCATTAAGCCACTCTCTCACCTCTCCTGCTTCAACCCCATCTCGTCAACCTGCAAGTGCTCCTTAGACAAGCCAATATTTCTGGGTGTCTTTTTTCTACTGTTCTCATACCCCACGTTTCTGCTACTTGCAGTATATTCTGCACAGTCCCATCAGGCCGTTCTTTGCCTACATACCTTGCATTCTACATTTCCAGAACCTTCTCTGCGTTTCTTACACTACATCTTGCTTCATCCTCCAAATTCCCTTTACTGGAGAACTTGAAAAACGAAAAGATTCCACAGCTCAGACTTACTCCTTATTCAGTTTTGCCAACTTTCTTTAATCTGTAATTCTCTTGCACCTCATCACTCATCGTAAACATATTTACTCTCAACACCTGCATCTCACACACTCTTGCACACTCATGCGTTTTGCCGTTGAGCAAAGGCTCATAAAACATTGCACTACAGATTTTGATTGATGTTGATTTATTTATATCTACAATGATTTGTATAATTAGCGGAAATATCATTGGAAGTACATAGTTTTAATTTGGATATATGTGAAGTTTGCTATAACAACGGTTTTCGCCCCCCCCCCCCTTTTCACACAGGGTAATGAGTGAGAGAGAGAGAGGGTGGGAGTGAGAGAGAGAGAGAGAGAGAGAGAGAGAGAGAGAGAGGGGGGGGGAGGGGAGAGAGAGAGAGAGAGAGAGAGAGAGAGAGAGAGAGAGGGGGGGGGGGAGGGAGAGAGAGAGAGAGAGAGAGAGAGAGAGAGAGAGAGAGAGAGAGAGAGAGAGAGAGAGAGAGAGAGAGAGAGAGAGAGAGAAATTTAAATTTTAATGAAACGTATATGTGTTATGGCCCATTTTTCCGTTATTTCTGATGTAGCTCAGAGTGCGCCCTGAGGAGGCGGGCCATGATAGCATGATTGCTTTTGCTTTCAAAAATGAGTTAAATGTATTGGACGTAATCTGGACTTAATCTGTTTTTACTTCCATCAGATTACAATAAATCAACTACGTATGACTGAAGTAGGCGTTCATCTGTAATATATTTTTCCCTATGATCTTTTTCAGTTATATGTATCATGAACCTTTTTTTTGTAATTTTCCTTAGTTACTTCATGAATGGCTGGCTTCATTATAACCTCAACATTTTTCTAACTCTGTGCATTTGTGCTTCTTGTACTTAAATCCAAGACCTTAGACAAGTTTTCTTAAAGACGTTTATCCTGCAG
>NW_028234410.1:33409800-33412300 GCF_977035675.1 Penaeus japonicus
TCTAACAACGCCCTCTATTGAAACGAAGATTGGAAAAAGGGCGGATACTACTGAGATCATTGGCAGAGAAAGCAAGCAACAATTCAAAAACAGGAAGTGATGGATTTCGTATCATCTCAAATCAAGCAAAAATGATCAGCACCTTCATTTTGTTTTGCACAAAGAAAAGGGCAAAATTGCGGAGTTTCGTAGACACAAACGGCACAAAAGGGCAACGTACCTACATTTTGGTGAATAAAAACGAAAAAAACGAAAACAAAAAATAGTGCACCGAATTGTAAAATACATAAATTACAGCTAGCATCAAATACCATCGGAGGATATCAAAATTTGAAATGGCTTTAATGCTATAGTATATATAATCAAGTCTGATAATTGGTAGACACAAAACTCGATTGCTAATGGTGGGGTCAAAGCGGGGAGGGGCACGTGCCGAGTGGGGGGGGGGGGTCATTTTGGTCACGGGAACACTGGCTCTCATATGTAAACATTTAACTGTGTATGCTTGTGATTGACCCGCCTTTTGTTCTGTATATGTTTCAACATGTTGACATAGCTGTAAGGTTTTGTAAAGTATATGTGAGCCCAAAGAGGGTAAGATTGGGGTGAGGATAACCGATGTTACCTCATCCTTTTGAGATGTATGTAATCACTTGTCTCATTAAACTTGTCAAAGTCAAAAGTCTCCGCTTGCCCCAAGAGGGTAACGACCTGGCATCTCTCGGCCAGACTCCAGATAGTATTACTGATGAAATTAGAAATAATATTATCAGTAACAATAACAACTATTATCATTATCATTACTATTATCATTATGATGATTACCATCATCTTGATAATTTTCATTATTATCATAATTGTAATTATCATCCTTATTCTTATTATGATGAATAAAGATAATAAAACTATCATACAATGATGGTCATAATGACCATTATCACGATGATCATGATGATAATGACACTGGTAATGATGATGACGATGATGTTGATGATAAAGATGATAACGGTAATGATTATGATAATGATAAAGATAATGATAATGATGGTGATAATCATGAAAATAATGATGATTATGATGATAATGATGATAGTGATAATGACAATGATAGTGATAACGATGATGATGATAATGACAATGATAGTGATAACGATGATGATGATTATGACAATGAAAGTGATAATGACAATGATAGTGATAACGATGATGATGATAATGACAATGAAAGTGATAATGACAATGATAGTGATAACGACGATGATGATAATGACTATGATAGTGATAATGAGGATAATAATGATAAAACTGAGAAGCTGTTCCAATGTTCGTGGTCTTTGCCGCGCTCCGCTCTAATTTCCCCCAATTACTTGTGTTGCCAATTCTTACTTTTCCTATACCTTTTCTGCAGAAACGGACTAAATAAGCATGTAATGCGCTTGTGACAGATGTAGGCTATAATGATGTTGCAGTGATTATTTTCTTTGTTTTAATTACTGAAAACCAAAGAGGAAAACGTCAGATCAAGACAACAAGCAATTAAAAAAGCACAGAAGGGCACGGCAGAAAATTAGATTCAGTTAACCATCCTGTCTTAAACAAACCAAAGACAACCTTGATTCTCCTTACATTGAAGAACTTAATCCATATATCAACATAATAATTGGTACATATCTAGTGCAGCTGAAGCTCCAACGTCATGCCTCACTTGGGGAAACAGTGAAGAAAATCACTGGTAAAAAGAACACACCAAAAGACAATAAAAAAAAAAAAATGATAATAAAAGCATATAATCCAGAAGAACATCCAAAGAAATGGAAAGACCACTTAGATAACCTCCATGACCAACCTTCTGTTATCACTGAGCAGGAAATCACACAAGTTGAAAATGGCATATTACTAATCTATGCCGGAGACTTCACAAAGGATGAGCTGTTAGAATGCACCAGTGCCTTCGAAAATTTAAAAGCAGCTGGTCTGGATGATATACTTGTAGAAGTCTAGAAAACAGATTCCTCAACAGATCCACTTCTTAGTGTTTGAAAAAAAAAAAAAAAAAAATCCGTGTGAACAAGCCAGAAATCTGGAGTAGAAGTGGCCTTAAGTTTGTCCCGAAGAAAGGAGATCTTGGGGACAGTAAGAACAAGCATATAATCAGATATACAACAAAATGTCTCTTCAAAGGGTTAGACCTTGCCTGGACCCAATACTGCGAATGAACCAAAATTGATTGACACTCGCACTCTCTCTCTTTTTCTTTCGGCTGCTCCCATTTAGGGGTCGCCACAGCGGATCATCTTTCTCTCTCATTTGTGATCTGCATAGTAGTATTGGTCAGAGTTTTACGCCGGATGCCCTTCCTGACGCAACCCTCCCCATTTATCCGGGCTTGGGACCGGCACCAAGTTGCACTGGCTTGTGCCCCCAGTATCTGAAACACTCGCACAGATACTGATATTAAGGAGACTCAGGTACTCTCACCTTTCTAGATTTTAGCAAAGCA
>NW_028234410.1:33427300-33429800 GCF_977035675.1 Penaeus japonicus
TGTCACCACGGATGTTCAAGTGAACAGGACAGCTTGAACGAGCTCCATCTGCATCGCCAAACAGTGTTCAGTTCAGCAATGCTTCAATGACAGGAATAAACCAACTCAATCAGATTTAAAAAAAAAATAAATAAATAAAAAAATCAAAGTTGAGCCGATTATGACCGATATCAGGACCTTTCAGAAACTATATTTCCTGTTGCACGTCCGGCGAAAAGATTGGAGCGCTAATCCCAATCCCAAAAATAAATGGGATGAGTTTACTTGCCGCGAAATATTTTTTGTTGTAGTCTTTGATTAGGTGGTACATACGTAGATAGATTAGGAGCCTTATCTGGAAATTTTATGCAAGGTCTACACATACATGCACACATGGACACACACACAGACATATATTCACATAATCATATATGTATATAGATATATAAACACATAGATATAGATATATAAACACATATAGACATAATATTTCCATTAATTCATAATCATAAATAGGCAATATCCCACATAATTTCACCAATAATCACCTAAAAGAAATAAAATAAATTGCAACAAAAATATTGCAAAACGGTCAGCTAGTCAAACGTACCAACACCCCAGCCCATCATCATGAAAACAACCTCACCGGAAATACAGTAAAGTGGGTAATATGGGGTGACGGTATCCTCTGATTGCATGTTATTCCCGGGACCCTGTTAAAAAAAAAGAAAAAAAAAAAAAAAGGAAAAAGAAAGAATTAAAAAAAACACTACCGGGGGAAAAAAATTGCATGAGGGTTGATTATTTCTGGAAAAAAAATGGTAATGTTATTGTTAGATTGTGATCAAAGTTACTTTTTTTATTTTTTTCTATCATTATCTTTATCTGATTATAATCAAAATTGTCAGTATTATCAGAAAAGATTTAATATGCTGAGATTAGAATCAATGAAACGTCTATTCGTCACATCACGAAAGACCAACAAATGTTGCAGCAAATTATGCAGAATTCCTACGCTTCGCAAAAGAAATTCTTGAAAGTTTCCAAGTTATTTTTCCAACACCTTTTTCCCTCTTGCGTTTCAAGAATCCGATAAGAGATATCCTATGCGAATGGGAGTTTAAATTCCTTTACTTAAGGAAAAGGAGAGAGAGAGAGAGAGAGAGAGAGAGAGAGAGTAGAAAGAGAGTAGAGAGAGAGTAGAGAGAGAGACAGAAAGAGAGAGAGAGACAGAGAGAGAGAGAGAGTAGAGAGAGAGAGAAAGAAAGATTAGAGAGAGAGAGAGAGAGACTGAGAGAGAGAGTAGAGAGAGAGGGAGAGAAAGTTTAGAGAGAGAGAGAGAGACTGACTGACAGACAGATAGAGAAAGAGAAAGTTATCATCATAGTTCTTATCCATGCCCTGGAGAGAATATACTGAGATCTATATGAGTTTATAACGAAAAATGATTGATTAATTTTTACTTCACTGGCGGTGTGTGTCTGGACCATCTATATGCGCTTCACTCACGGCACTTGTGTTGATACGTATGGCGGAGGCAAGATTAAATCAAGTTATGTAAATGAATCTTCGTTTTGATTAGACAGAACGTACACATGGGTGTATCTACACACACACATACACACGCATTCATACATATATCCGCACATATACACATGTAAATACACAAACATACACACGCACACACACACACACACATATATATACATACATATATATGTATATATATATATATATATATATATATATATATATATATATATATGTGTGTGTGTGTGTGTGTGTGTGTGTGTGTGTGTGTGTGTGTGTGTGTGTGTGTGTGTGTATTGAGGTAACATTTTCATATATCTTATAAGTAGTGCTCGGATAATTATGAACTGAATAAGTGTTAAATAGTCTTGTACATACGCTACAAGCAGATGGAAATATACACTAAAATCAGCATCCAAATATACAGATCATACCGCAACAAATAGTTCAGATAAATCTGTTATATTTGAAAGATACTCAAAGAGAACCCTATTCACAAAGATAAAAGTACACCCGCTGTTCTCATCCCAGGAAGAAGTTGACTATCTCTTCAATTTTCCTGAATTTGTGTTTTTAGACTAAACTTTCGGCGTTTTTAGGCGAGTATATATCATCTTACAAAGTTTTCGGATCTGCATGAACTCAGTCGAATAAAATGACTAGATACAACGATAGTCATTTTAGCATGAAAACTTGCAAGCAATGCAGAGGACGCTTCTTTCGTCCTGCAGTTTTTTAGGAAATCTTGAATTTCCTTCGTAATCAGAGCATTCTTTCGGTCGATTGTCGTGACAACAACTTTGGTTACCTTGTTTTTTTCTTTCTTTCTTTCTTTTTTTTTTCTTTTTTTTTTCCTTTTCTTTAAACAGTGTTGATCCAGTTTTCTGAAAACTTAACTTCGGGACGACGCTTTCAGAAACACCTTCTGACAAATGACATGCAAGTCACAATGATTGACTATATATAAGCCCTGCATCAGGCCATGGTTTTC
>NW_028234410.1:33452300-33454800 GCF_977035675.1 Penaeus japonicus
TTCTTATCATTGGTAGTAGGTATTAGTTGTAGTATTACTAGTGGTAGCAGTAGTTTTATTACTAGTAGTAGTAGAAGAAGTAGTAGTAATAATAGTTGTAATATTAGCAACAGTTATATATTTTTGTTACAATGCACTATTATAAATTTAAAAGAAAAATCAGATATATTAGTATCATGTAAAAAAAAAAAAAAAAAAAAAAAAAAAAAAAAAAAAAAAAAAAACGATTAATTATATATACAAAAATATGAAACAGACAAAAAAAATAAAAATAAAATAAATGATGAAAAAAAAAATATATATATATATATAAACAGAAATATAAAACAGTCAACACAGTCCACCATTGCTGTTTGGCCAATGATGGACTTAATGCATGGATTTCCCCAACAACATATTCTGAGACTTATCAACAGCTTGAGAGAAGATACCGGGAAAAAAAAATTCTGCTTCTACTCTCTAGATAAATCCTAGGAAAATGTACACAGCGTCCTGAATTTGTAGTTACCCTGAACTTCTTTAGCTCAAAAATAGTATATAAAAACCCACCACACCCTTATGGCTTATATCCACCTCCAAAATTATACCGTAATACCTGTCACCATTCATCATTTAAGTCAGTGGAATCTAAGTGAAAATTGCACCATCTGTATGAAAGACGGCGTATCTAACCTTAGATTTTCATTTAAGGCATTAGGAAGGAAGGTTTAAGAGATACAGCGAGTTTCCGCAAATTATCATTCAAAGGAAAACCCTTTTTTATCTCATAAACATTCGGATAGCCTTTACTATCTCTAGCCTTTAAGGATATCTCGTCTCTCAGAGGATGTTTGCTTTGCAGATGTAAGTTATGTCTGGTGAAATGTTTACGGGGAAGCAAGATCGTTGATTTCCTTGCAATTGAGTCACTCCGACTTAGTATGTTGGTAGCGCCATCAACTACGGATTCTATGGAAGCTACTGGGAATATAGTATTATCCTGTATTAATATCCTGAATAATCAATATATGCACATGTTGAGCCAATATTTTCATAATCGTTATGAATATTCTGTAGATCAAACGTACGGGTGCGTGTGTATGTGTGTGTGTTATATATACAAAAAGAAAAAGTGGCAGTGGGCTGGACACATGTATCGGAGACAGGACAACAAGTGGACAAAGAAAACAACAGAATGGGTAATACACGACACAAAGAGACCCAGGGCAAGACCAATGACTAAATGGCGGGATGAAATAGCAAAATTCGCAGGAGTAAACTGGAATCAGAGGACACAAGACCGGAATAACTGGAAGAGATTGAGAGAGGCCTACGTCCTGCAGTGGATTGATACAGGCTGATGATGATGATGATATACAGTGTGTATATATATATATATATATATATATATATATATATATATATATATATATATATATATATATATATATATATACATATATGTGTTTGTGCGTGTGCACAAGTAAATGCATGTATTTGAAAATTAATGTTTGCATATATATATATATATATATATATATATATATATATATATATATATATATATATATATATATATATATATATATATCTTCTCACAATCACCTTCATGACAGCATGACCAATATCCAATGACCACATTTATTACACAATGTAACGATAACAGAACGCGGAGATATCCAACATCCACTGACCCGATCTGCAGCCACTTTGACCGTTCACTTAGGAGATAGAGGCGAAAATGCGGCAAAAACCCTTGTGTGGATCGCCTTAGATCTATTTCGCGGAATCGGATTTTCTGGAGCATAAGCGGATAGGAAATAGATCAAGATTGACCTTGGCGACGGAGTGGGTGGGGGTAGGGGTGGTGGTGGTGGGGGTGGGGGTAGGGCGTTAGAGAGGGGGGGGGTGAGGAAGACCGGGAATGGAGATGGAGAATGATGGTTTTGTGTGTGTTTGTGTGTGTGTTTGTGTGTGTGTGTGTGTGTGTATGTGTGTGTGTGTGTGTGTATGTGTGTGTGCGTGTGTGAGTGTGTATATGTGTGTGTATTTATATACCTATACATATAAACGTGCCTTTCTCATCCCCTCTATGTCTCCCCTCTATCGCTTCCTCACTCTCTCCTGAACCAAGAATTGTGAAAGATAAAAAATCCCGCTCTTTCAAAGAATGTTTTCGCTGCTAAGACGGTTGATGGAAATTCACATGCTGGACACGGATGCATATCAATGTGAAAGAAAAAAACAGCAAGCAGGGATGCAACAAGACCTCAGTTGCAAAGGTCAAATTTATTTTCGAGGAGATCGAATAAAACACACAGTGAAAAACGACTTGTCATGTCCTGGTGAGATTTTACATACAAGTAGCTAGTGGATGATCTATCTTACTTCCATCGGTTAAAACCTTCTTTCCATATGTGTACATGTATATGTGTGTGTATATATATATATATATATATATATATATATATATATGTATGTATATATATACAAATTTTATATCCCTGAAGGGGACTCGAAC
>NW_028234410.1:33464800-33469800 GCF_977035675.1 Penaeus japonicus
ATAGATAATTTATATATATATATATAATATATTTTATATAAATATATGTATTTATATATGAAATATATATATATAATATATGTATGACATTATATGGATTGTATGTATGATATATATAATATATATATTTATAAAAATAAATAATATCTATACATACATACATTATATATATACATACATACAACATTATATATATTATAAATATATATATATATATCAATAATATATATATACATATAATTACATATATACATACATACATACACACACACAATATATTAATATATATATATATTATAAATATATATATATATATATATATATATTAATATATATTTGTAATATATATAATATATATATATATATATATTACAACACACACTTCCACACCACGCTCCAGATGTGCATGTTGAGGTCAGCATCAACCTTGTTAACATACAAGAAGATAAGAATGAAGAGTGAGTAAAAGGTGAGAGAATAAAGAGTGAGAGGAGTGTTGAAGAAGAGAGAGAGAGAGTGATTTATAATTGTAGAGAGAGCGTAAAGCTGAGAGAAGAGTGAGAAGAAAGAAGAGTGTGAGAGAAGAAAGAGAGAGAGAGAGAGAGAGAGAGAGAGAAGATATATATATTATAGAGATATAATGATAGAATATATATATATATAGATATATATAGAGTATATATAATATACATAATAACAATACATACATACAAACATACATATAATATATGATATAGATAGTATTCAATATATAATATATATATATATATATATATATATACACACACACACACACCACGCTGCCATAATTCATGTAGAGGTCAGCATCAGACCTTTTTACAACAAGAGAGAGAGAGAGAGAGAGAGAGAGAGAGAGAGAGAGAGAGAGAGAGAGAGAGAGAGAGAGAGAGAGAGAGAGCGAGGGAGAGCGAGAGATGAATAGATAGAGAGAGAAAGAGAGCGAGGGAGAGCGAGGGAGAGCGAGCGAGAGAGAGAGAGAGAGAGAGAGAGAGAGAATGAGGGAGAGTGAGAGAAAATAAGAGAGAGAGAGAGAGAGAGAGAAATTAATATATAATATATATTGTATATATATATATATCTATATCTAAAAAAATTTAAAGTATAGAAGGGTATATATAAATATAAATATATATATAAAACTTACCATACATACATCCATACAATATATAAATATATATATTATATATGTAAACATATAATATAATATATATATATATATATATATATATGATATAATATAGTATGTAATGTATGTATGTATGTATGTGGTGTGTGAGTGTGTGTTGTGTGTGGGGTGTGGTGTGGCGAAGATATATAATGTAACACAATAAGAATGGACTTTGAAAGATGCAAATTATACTGATCATCGCATTATATAGGTAACAATAGCAAAATCATTCATAGGAAAATGATAATCGATAGACATATTATAATAATAGTAAACATAGAATATGAATACAAATGGTTATGACAACATTACAGTCTCTCTCTGTCCTCTCCTCTCCTTCTCATCTCTCCTCTTCCCCCCACCTCCTCTCTCTTCTCACTCTCACTGCTCGCTCTTCTCTCTCTCTCCTCTCTCTCTCTCTCTCTCTCTTCTCGGTCACTTCTCTCCTTCCACTCTCTCCCTCTCGTCTCTCCTCGTCCCTCTCTCTGCCTCCTCCCTCTCTCTCACTCACTCTCTCCCACTCTCCCTCCTCTCTTTTTCTCTCTCTCTCTCTGATTTCCTCTTTCTCTCTCGTCTCCTCCTCTCTCCTCTCTCCTCTCACTCATCCCTCTCTCTCTCTCTCTCTCCTCCCTCCCTCTCTCTCTCTCTCTCTTTCCCTCCCTCCCTCCCTCCCTCCCTCTCTCTCTCTCTCCCTTTCTCTCTTTATCTCTCTGCTTGTGTGTATATGTGCATGTAAATGCCTTTCTGACATTTATATCTTCCCTCAAAGCCATTCTCAATCCCACTGCTTTATCATAATGAATATCTAAACCTCATAGTAGCGTTGTCCCTCGCCCTGTCCCTTTAATTTATAAGGGACATGATATACACACGACCCTCCCTTGCCATTGCCAATTCATCTTGGTGTGTCTTGATAAATGTTCTCGACAGAGGGGTGAAAGTGGCAGTGGAATTATTAACTAATTCGAGGTGTTTAGATGAGTGTTTTGTCTTTCTTGTTGTTGTTGTTCTCGATTTCCTGTTGCTCTTCCTTTTTTTTCTTGTTCTTCTTCTTCTTCTTTTTCTTCTCTTTTTTTTCTTCCTCTTTTTCTCCTCTCTTCCTCTTCCTTTTCATTTTTTTTCTCCGCCTTCTTTTCTTTCCTCTTCCTTCTCCTCCTCTACTTCCTCTTACATTTCTCTTCCTCTTTTTCTTCCTTCATCTTCTCCTCCTCCTTCACCTCTTCTTCTTCCTCCTCCTCTTCCTGTTCTTCTTCCTCTCTCTCTTCCTACTCCTACTCCTCCTCTAGCTCCTCTTCCTCCACCCCTTTTTTCTCATTATTCTTCCTCCTTCTCCTCCTCCTCTTTATCCCTCTATTCTTCTTCTTCTTCCTTTTCCTCCTCTTCCTCTTCCTCCTCGTTATCAGTCCTCGTTTTGACAAAATTGGATCACGGTGACTCATTCATTTGTAACCCCTTTGTGTTTTCTCCTGTCTCTACTTAAAACTAACTTTTACGGTTTCTTGAAAACATAAATAACAGAAGCAATTACCTCTTAGAACTTCTAAGAACAATTACTTCTTAGACAATGGTCAATGGTAGATTATCCCTTTGGGAAGAAAGTTTTTGTTGTTGTTGTTGTTTGTTTGTTTGTTTGTTTTTGTAAATAGATAAATTCCCTATGCAATGGAAATCATTTATTGAATTTTTGCCTGAGGTTATGAGAGCTGTTACAAAGGAAATAGACAGTGAATGATGCCCCTGTGGATGATAATGACAATGTTAAATGTACAATAGAGAGGGTGTAAGGTAATGTCGAGGGGAAGCCCGAAAAATCACCCGCCGAAGCGGCGGATGGCGGCTTAGGGCCAAAAGGAAGAGGGAGGGGGCCCGTTCACTTCCCCGTGGGGAGACTTATTCGTCCCACACCCCAGGTACAAGTCCCAATTAAGATGGGTCTGGTTACGTGTGTTCGCCACCTCTATTTATAAACGCCCGTGATAAAATAATAAAAGCATGAGAAATAAGGTCAAATGGACTGACGTAAAAAAGGAGTTTAAAAAGTAAATTAATAAAAGTATCAAAAACATAAAAAGAAAGGCAAGACTCCTTCAAAAGTAACAAATTAAAAGGAACATTTGTGAGGGCATCTCTGGCTGGGCTGGCCAGTAACGTATTTATGTCTTCTAAGTAATCACACAAAGCACGTCCAGCAATTATCCCTATCTGGCATGTAAAAGGTCCCCCCTCCAAACACAACCTTTCTTTGCTGCTCCAGCGGAGCCACAGGGAAATCCAGGGGAATACAGGGGGAAAGTACACAAACGACGAGTCCAGAGACAACTCCCGTTCTGGGGTTATTTGGAGCGCTTTTTTATACAATCTATGCGCCAACGTGGCAACAAATTATTTCACAATAAAAGTAATTACATCTCATAAAATAATAAAATTACACAAAAAAGGTTTAATTAAAAGTAAATACAAGTAAAAGTCAATGTAAAAGTGATACAAAAATGGCAAAGTAACATAAAAGAAAATAATCAACACAAACAGCTACCTAACCTACCACTACAACACATAGCATATATTATAAAACAATGCGAAAAAATAGAACATAATTATAAACGTAATGTTAAATATACAAATGATCACTTGAAAGACGTCCTACTGATTAATAAAATGCGAAAATAAGGACTGGTGACGTGGCAGATCGATGGCAGATCGAAAGTAAAAAAATGAGAAATTAAAAATACACAGTTCAAAAGACAAGTAAAAGTAAAAATAAATAATAAAATCAGTAAGTATTTAAGAATTAAAGTATTTAAGACAACAAATAAAATCAATTATAATAAAAGAGTTTAATAAGAGGCGTGGTGGGATTTTCCATTACGAAAATAAATAGTTATAAAACTAATTCAGTAAAATGATGTAAAAAAATAAAAAAGGTAGATATAAAATACCCATCCACAGCTAAGACGCACGTAAAAGTTGGTAAGAACTTAATAAAAATCGATAAAAAGAGAATTGTTCAGTCTTATCCGCACCCGAGGGGTTCGAACCCCTCGAAAACACAACGAGGAACTTATTGTATAAAACATATAAAAACCATTTATTTGTACAAAATAAACTACATGGTCTTACAGCAATAAGTAGTGTATTGTTTGCGTGGGCGGGAATCATCTCCGAAGTGCTTGAGTGCCGCCCCTCTGGATTACCTTAATTTCAAGTAAGGATTCGGATTCGGGATTCGGGATTCGGGATTAGGCAGAGGGGAGGGTAGGGGAGTAGGGTACAGGAGGAGGCGAGTAGGAGAGTGTAAGCGAGAGAAACAGAACGAAAACAAGTGAAACGGTAAGTCGAGAGGGGATAAGGAGGAAAGCAAGCAGAAGGCAAGAGAAGAGAAGAGATAAAATAGACTAAGAAAAAGAAAGGGAGAAGTTAGCACGAAAGTAAAAGTGGAGAGTAAAGAACAGGCGTTAGCGAATGAAGATAAAGGAAAATGAAGAACGAAAAGATGAACGAAGAAGGAGTGTGGAAAGTGTGTGAGCGAGAGAAAACGAGGGAATAAACAGGAAAGACGGAAGCTAGTGAGAGGGTAGGAATAGACCGAGTTACAGATAGTAAGAAGATGAGAAAAAGTGGAAAGTGAAAAGGGAAGATAGCAAGAAAGGTTCTGACCGATGAAAAGGAATAAGGAAGGAGTAAAAGGAAAAGAAAACGGGGGCAAGTGAACAGAAACGAATAAAGAAAAGGAGGGAATAGGGAGACAAGAAGAAGTAGGGAAGAGAAAACGAGGGGCATAAAAGATAAGGATAGGGAAGGTATATAGACATAA
>NW_028234410.1:33497300-33499800 GCF_977035675.1 Penaeus japonicus
TGCAAAATGCTGGATTGCAACTCACACAACACTGAGAGATATTGATGTATTTGATCCATGGTATTACAGAAAAATACTCAGGATCAGCTGGAAGGAGATATAAAAAAAAGGCATAACCCTCGAGATCACAACTAGAAGTAGAGCGAGCTATAGCAGGCATATATGATAGTCAAAATATAAAGTAATTACGTTGGGCATATGCTCTGAGGGTCATCAGTCGAGCTGTATTTATTTGTGATGGAAAAAATGAGGCAAGGCGGGAGAGCAAAGGGGAACATATGGTTAAAGTCAGAATCGTGTGTCGAGTGAAAGGAAAAACAAAAGAAAACCCAACTTTTGCATCCAGGACCGAACCCCTGATGGTCTTCTCATATCCCACCCATGTTTCTCCTTTATGTTACCCTCTATTCCCTTTTGCACCTCCTTCTCATTCTCTCCTATCCATCCTTTTTTATTTCCTCTTCTCTCATCGAGCTAATCATCGTTACTTTCCCCCTTTTTCTTCAAGCCTTATCTTATCCCTACGTTCTTGCTGTTCCCTTCTAAGCGATCCATGTCTCCCTCACCTTGTACTCTGGCAGTTGCTTGGGGCCTTTGTACACCACGCCCTCTTCCCCTCGTTTCAGCTTGACCAGAAGGGACTCCATTTCCCCCATCTGGAACGTCAAGGCACACTGCTGTTCATCGAAGGGGAACCGCCTGAGGTCAAACTGGCACTGGTGAGAGATCGTGACCTCTTGGCGTAAGGAGAGTCGGTTGTCCTTTCCACGGTATATTGCGGCTACGGGAGTCGGGAAAGGGATAAGGGCGTTAGGGAGGGCGGTGTAAGAAAGGTGGTGAGGGAGGACGAGTGATGAGTGAGATTTGGAAGAAGTATGCAGCATTGCGTATATCGGATGAATGATTATTGATTCATGGTTAACCACTTACATTCACAAACTTGCAAAAAAATATATACACATGAAGTTACTCTCAGAGATCAATTTAATCAGACGACTTAATTTATGAATTCAAAGCAAACCCACCCTCTTTGACCCTAGTATCGTCGTCCGGAAGAGGCTCAGACTCCTTGACGACGACCAAGGCCGCCCGGCGCTCGTTGAAGTCCACCTGACTGCCCGTGTCGTCCGTGATCACGAGACGCGGCTGCCACATGCGAGTTCGGTCCTGCACTAGGTTTCTGCTCTGCTGTTCCTGGAGGTTGTAGTACTGGAGTCTGGAGTCCACCCACTGGAGGACGATGATGACGTCCAGCGCGAGCTTTTGCTCAAGGAGGCTCAGAGTCCGGACGGCGGTGATAGTGAGGTCGAACGTGATGTTGAGATATTCCTGGTTCTTGGGCGGCGGCGGAGGGATGTGCTTTGCGTAGTCGAGGCCGAGGTACACCCGGTCGCACTCGTGTTCGTCGCTCTTGTCGTCACAGTTCACCTGCAGGTCGCAGCGCTGGCTAATCTTGACGCAGGTGCCGTCGTTGCACGTGAAGCTCCCGGCGCCGCACACCGTCATCATGAGATCCATCTCGGTGTCCGGACACACGTCGCCGTCCACCTCCCACCGCTGGAGGCCCACGGGGTAGTCGTCTATGAAGGCGATTTTCATGTGCGCCCTTATGTCGGGATACAGGCGGCTCGTCATGACCCAAGTGAAGTTGTCCCAGAAGACGTTGGCATAGAAGGTTCCCTGGAACATGGGCTTCTGGTTCTTGAGGCCGTGGACGTGGATTTCCCTGTCGAGGCGAGAGTCCCTGCACAGACCTCTAATTCTGATGGAGCTCTTCGGGGCGTTTTCGCAGGCAGTGCACGGCTTGAACCTTGAGCAAAAGGTGGAGTACCAGATTCCTGGGTAGAAGGAGCCGCCCTGGGAGATGCAGCGGCTTGCCTCTGTGATGTACGTGTAACGCTTGTCAAGGTTGTCGTACTGTAGTTTTGCTCCGTCCTTCAGGTTTTGCCATTCGTCAGCTTCCAGGTTTCCCTGAGCTCCAATCCAAACGTTGGTGCTATATGAAGACAGACAAAGCGATTCTACATTCACAGCTAG
Organism: Penaeus japonicus; assembly: GCF_977035675.1. Lineage (NCBI taxonomy): Eukaryota > Metazoa > Arthropoda > Malacostraca > Decapoda > Penaeidae > Penaeus > Penaeus japonicus. The sequence continues at coordinate 33,499,338 of NW_028234410.1, forward strand.
CCTGAATAACTCATTGTTCTCCTCCTCACTCTCCGGAAGAGCCATAGGCAAGCTAAGCTTTTCACACATCTTTTGGGCCTCGGAGAAAGTCCTCTGCTCCGGCAGCACAATGAATTCCCTCTTCTTCTTCTCGCATAGAATTTCATCTGCCACCTGTGCCACTTCCACATCTCCCAGAATATCCCAGTCCTCTAGATCGTCAAAGGAAGCTAAAAGAACGTCGCCCTCTGGGGTCTCGCCGCAGTTCACATAACTCAGCATCTCCTCTCTGCTAAGAACCCTGGAGAACATCCGCATCTGGGCCATGTCCCCCGAGAACATCTGCCCGATGGAGAACAAGCCTCCTTCCTTGTCCTGTTCTTGGGCGATGACGAGAGTGCCTCCGCCGGGGATGATACGCAGCTTCCCGTCCTCAGACTCCGTCAGGTTCCCGAAGGTAGCCTCCTTGTTGATGACGCCGCCG
>NW_028234410.1:33512300-33514800 GCF_977035675.1 Penaeus japonicus
AAATTCCATTCAGTCTTAGGGAAAAAGAATAAAAGAAAAGAACAGAACAGTAAGTCCAACACTAGAAGGGAAAAGAAAACGATAACTCCACGCACTCGGGAATCTACAAGCCCATTCATCTCAGGGGAGTCTAAAAGAAAAAAAAAAAAAAAAGAAAAAAGAAAAAAAAGAAAAAAAAAAAAAACTACCTTATCTTTGAGAGTCGTACAGAAATCCCCTTCCTGCTTTTAAAATTCGAAGTTTATTATGAAGCGAGGGCGCTGAAACCTCCGCTTTCCTTGAAATGTGAGAGACGCCAGGTACTTACGGCGAAGAAGGGAGACGAGTATGAGTACCACGCAGGAGGAGCCGGTCTTGTGCCCCATTCTCGCGTGGTCTTTAAAGGTCTTTGGTCCTTGGAACTCGGTCGGTTCCCGGTCTGGTGGCTCTTGCGACCTCCTCTGTGATGCAGGAGAAGGGATTGTAAAGTAGGGGAATAATTGCCGCAGGATGGCAAAGAAGAAAAAGGATTGTAATGTTTGGGAATAATCACAATATGATGTGTGGCGTGGGCTGTATTTTGTACGGATGTATTATAACTATGTTTTAGCAGTATAATAGTCTGGGGAATAGTGAACAGGAAGGAGCTTCAGCTTTCGAAATGCGTCTGTTTTGAAAAGTTGCTAAAAGTTTCACAATATTTTCCAGATAGATTTAACAGGAAGCATATTGAAAGAGCGTGGCATTAAAAAGCAATTCTTCGAGATGACTTGACACAAATTCAGATATCTGTATGATTTTCCATACGATCTCTGCCTGGAATTTTCTAACTTTTTTTTCCTACAATCTACAATAAGATATGTTATAACTTTTCACTCGAGGTAGTGCGTTGTTGTGACTCTAGAAAGCAAGAATCCATAATATTTCGCTCAGTTTGGTTTCTATCTGATCAAACCTTCGAGTCATATTCTTTTTCCCTTTTTGGTATAAAGGGCAGCTGCTTCTGACATATTTCATTCTATTTTGCTAAAAGAATCTTGTTAAAGTTGTTTCTGTTTGCCACAAAAGGTCTCCTCCGCCCAAAGATTTCTGTATTCTGGAACTTAGCGGGTTTAACATATACAGAAAAGTCTTTCATATTTCGCCCTGACATTTTCATAAAACTACAGCTACCTGTTGCAGCAACGTAATAAGCCGACAAGTATGTCAGTCAATTCAATGCCTCATTTGAATGAGGTGATACTTTTAAAAATTATATATATATATATATATATATATATATATATATATATATATATATATATATATATATATATATATATATATATATATATGTGTGTGTGTGTGTATATATATATATATATATATATATATATATATATATATATATATATATATATATATGTACATATTAGACCAAAATAACACGATATGTATATAGTCTCACCTACCTTAGAAAACCAACCAGCGACCCATGCACTTGCAGAACAGACCCTCACACCACGACTGGCAGAGCTGGACCGCGTATCCTCTCATCCTTGTCCCGGGAGTTCGTTTCGGGGCCATTAATAATTTTCCGGACGGAAGTTTCACGCATAAACAATGGCGGAATCAACGGATCTGTGTTTTGCGTGTTTTGTTGTCTTTTAGAGTGCGCACGTTTTGTTTTGTTTGAGGGGACGGGGCTATAAACAGGCCGGGAAATGGGAGGGAACAGCTGGACATCCGTGTTTACGTCACAAGAGAACCTTAGTACCCGGATGTGCTCGTGGTGGATCTGATCTAAGACTTCGTAACGAAGATAAAAAAAGGGAGAAAAGGGAGATAAAAAGGTTCTCCGTTTCTAAAGTTTCCGATCGAAGACTGAGGAACTTACAAAAAAAGGAGGAAAAGGATACGAAAAAGAGAAACTAATATACAAGCAAGAAGAAAAACAATAATAATGAGAAAATAAGAGTTCGTTGACGATGGCTATTGGTTGATACAATTACTGTTTTAGGTAAAACAAAATCATGCAGAAAAAAACAACTACATATTTAACATACCACAAGTACAGAAACAACCATCAAAACTGACTCGTAACTACAATACACCGCACATTCACACAAGTACACACGCATAGTAACCTTCGGACATCCATTCATCCTTTGTTAAAACACATTGTTATCATTGTTGGTGATTTTATAATAGACTAGCGTGATAAACGTGAGAATTTCCTCGTTTCCTCATTCTCGTGGAACAATTCTGGATCCGTTCTAGCCAATGTGATGTGAATCGTTAATGAGCATTTCACCAGATTCATTTTCAACTGCCAGTAGGTCGAGGTTCCGATTAGTAAGAGTGAAATGGGCCGGGTAATCTTTGAGAGATATTTGGACGGATGAAAAATGGCAGGGACACATCTGTACACATGTTTCCTGAAATGATAGGGGATTGGTTAGCTTGATCCAAAGCAAGACATAAAGCAATTAACGCTTGTACAGTGTTATGACATTCTTAATCACGTGATTTCTCGTCTTTA
>NW_028234410.1:33519800-33522300 GCF_977035675.1 Penaeus japonicus
AATGGCAGGAACATGTCCAAACAATACCAAAACAGGGATCTAATTACCTAGTTTTGCCAAGAGTAATAAAAGATCCCAAGAGACTAGGAATCTCAACAGCCTAGAGACCTCAGCAACCTTCGTCTAGTAACCAGGAATATTCCCAACATTCCAATAATCAAGTTTTCTTCGCCAGTAATAATTCCAAAGATTCTTACACCTTATTAATTCGAACACCTGGGCCCATTCCTTGTAATAATTCTTAAAATCCTTCCAGCCAAGTAATCATAACACCCAGTCTTGTTACCATAATAACTAATACCTATGTGCTGCCACCAAGTGAGTGAGAAAGAGAAAGAGAGAGAGGGAGAGAGAGAGTGGGGGGGGGGGAGAGAGAGGGAGCAGAGAGAGAGAGAAAGAGAGAGAGAGAGAGAGAGAGAGAGAGAGAGAGAGAGAGAGAGAGAGAGAGAGAGAGAGAGAGAGAGAGAGAGAGAGAGAGAGAGAGAGAGTGTCCGCATCAAGATTAATAAGAATATCTAATGATCCACGTAAACCTCTTTTTATCCAGAGGAATGAGAACAGAGGAGTGTGTCTGGAAACATATAAGTGTAACTAATAGTAGGTATAACTATTACTCCAATAGGACTGTCGTTAGGTGTAACTATTATTCCACTACTACCGTCGTTACTAAACTAGCTATCTCACTCGCAGGTTCTAAAAATGGAGATAATCTTTCACTTGTTCTCATGGGATTTCCACCACATGACAGAATAATGTAGATTGATGGCTGTGGAACTCCCCTATCTTTGGTCTCTTTTATTGTGTTTTCGTTATTGGACGATACAAGTTCCCTCTTTTTTTCCTTTCTTTCTTCCCTTCCTCTCGCTCTGCTTTCCTCTCTCCTCGCTCCCTCCCACTCTACTTTCCTCTCTTTTCGCTCCCTCCCACTGCGCTTTCCTCTCTCCTTGCTCCCTCCCACTCCACTTTCCTCTCTTCTTGCTCCCTCCCACTCCACTTTCCTCTCTTCTTGCTCCCTCCCACTCCACTTTCCTCTCTCCCTGTTCCCTCACACTCCACTTTCCTCTCTCCCTGCTCCCTCCCACTCCACTTTCGTCTCTCCTCGCTCCCTCCCACTCCACTTTCCTCTCTCCCTGCTCCCTCCCACTCCACTTTCCTCTCTCCCTGCTCCCTCCCACTCCACTTTCCTCTCTCCTCGCTCCCTCCCACTCCACTTTCCTCTCTTCTCGCTCCCTCCCACTCCACTTTCCTCTCTCCTTGCTCCCTCCCACTCCACTTTCCTCTCTCCCTGCTCCCTCCCACTCCACTTTCCTCTCTCCTTGCTCCCTCCCACTCCACTTTCCTCTCTCCTTGCTCCCTCCCACTCCACTTTCCTCTCTCCTTGCTCCCTCCCACTCCACTTTCCTCTCTCCCTGCTCCCTCCCACTCCACTTTCCTCTCTCCTTGCTCCCTCCCACTCCACTTTCCTCTCTCCCTGCTCCCTCCCACTCCACTTTCCTCTCTCCCTGCTCCCTCCCACTCCACTTTCCTCTCTCCTTGCTCCCTCCCACTCCACTTTCCTCTCTCCCTGCTCCCTCCCACTCCACTTTCCTCTCTCCTTGCTCCCTCCCACTCCACTTTCCTCTCTCCTTGCTCCCTCCCACTCCACTTTCCTCTCTCCTTGCTCCCTCCCACTCCACTTTCCTCTCTCCTTGCTCCCTCCCACTCCACTTTCCTCTCTCCTTGCTCCCTCTCACTCCACTTTCCTCTCTCCTTGCTCCCTCCCACTCCACTTTCCTCTCTCCCTGCTCCCTCCCACTCCACTTTCCTCTCTCCTTGCTCCCTCCCACTCCACTTTCCTCTCTCCCTCCCACTCCACTTTCCTCTCTCCCTCCCACTCCACTTTCCTCTCTCCCTGCTCCCTCCCACTCCACTTTCCTCTCTCCCTGCTCCCTCCCACTCCACTTTCCTCTCTCCTTGCTCCCTCTCACTCCACTTTCCTCTCTCCCTGCTCCCTCCCACTCCACTTTCCTCTCTCCCTGCCCCCCCACCCCACTCCACTTTCCTCTCTCCTTGCTCCCTCCCACTCCACTCTTCACCCGCCCCCAACTCCACTTTCCTCTCTCGTCGCTCCTTACTACTCCACCTTCCTCTCTTCTCTCCACAACCCCCCTCCCACTCCACTTTTCTCTCTCCTCGCTCCCTCCTACTTAACTTTCCTCCTTCAATCCCCCCCTGTCCCTCCCTCCCTCCCTCCCTCTTTTCTTCCCTTCCTCCCACTCGCCCTACGTTCTAACCTCTCCCCTTTTTTTTCTCCTTCACCCTCTCTCCGTCCCATTTTCCCTCCCTCTCTCCCTCTATTAGTGAATAATTAAATCGAAAAAAGGTTATGCTCGTTATTAAGTATTTTCATCTAGAGGAGGAGTCTTGCCTCACTGCTCTTTGGCTCACTCACTACACCGTTAGTCATTTTTTCCTACCCTCGTGACAAAGTTCTCTGAAAAACAATTATAAAGGAAAATTA
>NW_028234410.1:33529800-33539800 GCF_977035675.1 Penaeus japonicus
GTTGACACTTTCAATTAATTCAAATATAAAGGTCTTCATTCATAATGATTTTCATGAAACATGCACGGACGAAAAGAAATACATATACTCATTTGGATAACCCATGCATTAAGGAATATATTATGCACTGTACAATGTTTGTAATAGGTATTCGTTTCCGGGATTTCGGCCGTAAGTATTCATGATTTTTTTTCTCAGAGATTTGTCTCAAAATCAAGGATTCTTATTGTTATTCTTTATTTCTGATTTGCACCATGAAAATGCATGAAAGAAAAAAAAGGAGGTTAGAGCAAGTCTTGTTCTCTTTAGGTTTTTTGTATGGCTTTCAATTTAATAACAGCTAACTCTGAATGCCATGCCACACATCAATGAGACTGACTGCACTTGTTGGAGACTTGTTCCATGAAAAACTTTTATGTGTGCAATTTGAGCCTATGCTATTAATTTTACAGAGGCCATGCAAGTGTTCATTTTAGTTTTTTGTTGATTCAAGCTTTTAACCTGTTAACGACGGGTGACGTTTTCTCGTCATACATGACGCAGGAGCTCTGGCCTGAGGACGGGCGTCATGACGTTCATGGATTTTGGATAACTTGATTTTATTGTGCTATGAATAATGAGTGAGTGGTGATAACAACTGCAGTCACAATTATTATAACTGCAAAATGGGTTTATTATAACAGCAAAATGGGTTTCACCTAACATCCAAAACCTAGATGGCACCACTTTCTTCTAGCACCAGTAAGAGAGAGAGCCTTGAATGGCACCCATCTACGGTCTCTAGCAAGCACTATCTTTATAGAGCGATGGCACATAGCAAGTTGCCGACCTATTGCTCTAAAGTACCACAGATGAAGGATGTGTAGGCATAAAGAGAGGAGGAATGTGACTAAAACCATGCCCAATGTCTACAAAATGTGCCCGTGTGCCAGTAGGGATGCCTTGTACTGTGGCACTCATAGTCATAAGCACAAGTTTCCTTCCTCTTCCCTACCTCTTCATGTTGTCTTCAATGTGGATGGTTATATGTTTCGTATTCTTTCATGGCAGCATACAAATACGAAAAAATAAAAGTTGCTTTTTGTTCTCCCCAAAAACTTCTATCACACTGAGTATAAAGAAAAAAAATGAGCTGATATATACTCTGAACTACAATTTTAGTCAACTGCAGAATTGACAGAGCCTGTGATAGGTCTGATATAAGTCTCTGAATACAGTAAAACACATAAAAAATAAAACACAAAAATGGCTCAAGCTCTATAATGAGTGACAAAAAGAGAGTGGGAAAAGTCAAAGTATGTTGCGTGAAGCTGCCTCGCTCTGAAATAAAACCCATCCTGGAGCCTGGGTAAGCAAATCTATCGTTAAAGGGTTAAATGGCATTTATTACAAATTTCTTAATATTTATAATAGACAAATTTGAAAGTCATTCCACATGTCTGAGTTTCTTTTATGGTTAACGGATTCATTCATATACACAAGTCACAGAAGAGAACTTTGCTTCAGTGTAAAAGAATATAACAAATTAATTTCCTATCTGACAGTCCAGATAGGACTACATTAAATCAACAAGAATCCTAAAACCAATACTATTAAATCTTCTTCCAAAGTGTTACACATAATCACAAACTTTTCTGGTGAATAGACATGACATGTCAAAAAACAAAAACCAAAGAGAGGTTAATCAAAACTACGACAGTGATTTAGGATCATATACTTTCTGAATAATGACAACAACATCAACAAGACAAGTAAAGAATGGATTTGAATATTTGTCTTGGCAGCACTTCAGTCACATTACAGATTGAAACTGATTGCACTCTTATCACAGAGAATTAGGAAATCTCAATACAGTACTCAGCAGATACACAATATTTCTGTTCTGAGCAATACCTTACATACAGACACAAATACACAATGTGTGTAAGTGTGAAAGAGAGAGAGAGAAAGAGAGAGAGAGAGAGAGAGAGAGAGAGAGAGAGAGAGAGAGAGAGAGAGAGAGAGAGAGAGAGAGAGAGAGAGAGAGAGAGAGAGAGAGAGAAGAGAGAGGAGAGAGAGAGAGAGAGAGAGAGAGAGAGAGAGAGAGAGAGAGAGAGAGAGAGAGAGAGAGAGAGAGAGAGATATTGCAAGAGAGAAAGCGAGAGATTGTGAGAGAGTGATAGAGAGAGAAAGAATGTGTGTGTGTGTGTGTGTGTGTGTGTGTGTGTGTGTGTGTGTGTGTGTGTGTGTGTGTGTGTGTGTGTGTGTGTGTGTGTGTGTGTGTGTGTGTGTGTGTGTGTGTGTGCATGCATGTGTGTAAATGTACATGCATATGAACCTGTGCATGTGCATGTGTATATATATGTGTGCTATGTGTATGCAAATGAGTATGTGAGTAGGTGTATGTTGCACGTGCCTGCGAGTGCATACATGTGTACTTTCAATAACTTACAAACCAACGCTTTAAGTTCAGGTCAAACTTAGAAAACTGAAAAAAGGGAATTAACTAGTCATAAAAAAAGTGTCATATATATATACAACCTATCAATATACACTTGGTTATAACATACTCAGGTACATCATACCCAATCACATGGAGGAGGTTTGTTAAATTTCCCAAGAGAACAGAAAACTGGTTTCCTTAATTAATGCATCACATCTGACAGTCATAGTCAATGTTAAAAGTTGGCCTCGTATGAAATTCCGCAATTCTATCTTTTATTCAAAACCAGGAAACGTGTAACCACTTCTGTTCTCTATTCACAACTAAATTGTGAAAGTGAAGAATCTTTACAATATACATCATTTAAGAAAAACCTTGATAAACATTAAGCATCTTTAAAATGGCCAAAGGGAATTGTAGAAAGGAATAGGAATAGGAATAGGAAGGAAGAGATGGAGAAGGAGGAGGGGGAGGATGTGGGGAGAGGAGGAGGGGAGAGGAGGAGGGGGAGGAGGTGGGGAGAGGAGGAGGGGGAGGAGGAGGGGGGAAGTAGGGGGGGAGGAAGAGGGGGAGGAAGAAGGGGAGGAAGAAGGGGAGGAAGAGGAGGAGGAGGAAGAAGGGGAGGAAGAGGAGGAGGAGGAAGAGGAGGAGGAGGAAGAGGAGGAGGAGGAAGAGGAGGAGGAGGAGGAGGAGGAGGAGGAAGAGGAGGAGGAGGAGGAGTCGAAAAAAGAGGAAAAGGAGGAGGAGGATAAGGAGAAGTAGGGGTAGGAGAAGGAGGAGGAGAAGTAGGAGGAGGAGAAGTAGGAGGAGAAGTAGGAGGAGAAGAAGCAGGAGGGGAAGGAGAAGAAGCAGCAAGAGGGGAAGGGGAAGGAGAAGGAAAAGGAGAAGGAGAAGAAGAAGGAGGAGGAGTTGAAGGGGGGGGGGGGGGGGAGGAGGAGGAGGAGGAGGGCAAAGATCCAACTTATCTGATACTGAGAAAACTTACTTCGACAGCAAGAGGAAATATCACAAGAGAACGAAAGTCCAACACCTCTGTATCATGAATCCACCTCACAATGAAGGTAAACACACGGCTGGGAACTACTTCGCCTACAGCAAAATTTATACACCTCTTCTTATCCTTCTTCAGTAAAATCTTCAAAGATGTGGATAAAGGCCAGACCTATCTACCCATTTACACAACAGTTTTGAGACCTAAATTAGAATTCTCAATTTTAACAATTACTACAAAAAAAAAAGAGAAAAAAGAGAGAAAAATGAGTAATACTAATACTTTCTATGCACTTAAATACAGCCTCACTTCTTGGAGTCATACACTAAACACCAATTTGAATAGACTAATAAAGACTAGAACATGAAGTTGCCTTTAGAACGACACATGGTACTGAGTAGCATTATAATTCAAGTAAAACTTCTTTACTATCTCATTTCATTCCTTTGCAAAAGGTTCCATAAAATCATAACAGCACACATGCCATAACCATATTCTATCTTATGTATGTACTGTGGACAAAGGGAGGGAAAGGGGAAAATGAGTCTTTGAAATGTACTACTCATTCTAATCCAGATATTCTTGTGGAGAAAATCATGATGAATAAAAAAAAGGATTCAAGTGAAATGGATGACGCAAATCACTTTAGATAAAAAGGTAAACATCAACATACAACATGACACAGATATGAAGTTACTCAGTATGAAAATAAGACTTCTTTAATTGAAACCACAGATCTAGGACAAAAAAGCTTGTTTTCTTAAAGCGGATTCAAAAGGCAAAACTATACAATACATAAATATATCAATGGTGCAACTGGCAGTGCAATGTTCTTGTATTGCTTGAGAAACAACTTCTATGGCTTTCGACCGACCTTCAATAAGATAGCAATATCTCTGTTCAAATATCTACAGAAAAAAGAGCATGGCTTGCCTTTTTCTTATATATATATATCTATTTTCTTACACTATCTATTTTAATCTGTAGCTCAAGTAGTACTGAAAGAGACCAAGAATTATTACCAAATTTCTATGGCAGCTTCAACAAAATGCAAAATAGATATTGCAGCATTTTTAACATACTGACACTTTTAGTTATCTTGTACACATCAATACATAAAACAGCTTAATAAAAAATAACAAGCAGAATTGCTTTTCTTCCAAAGAAAAATAATCATCCCTAGTTGTACTATACATTAGGTACAACTATCATAAATGCAAGGTTCTGACATAGACATAGACAAGAGAAATAAAATACTGAAAAAGAAAACAAAGCTGTGAGTACTCCACAACTACTAAATCTAATATACACCTATATTAGATATCTGACAAAAAAATAAAGAAAATAAAAAAAATAAATATAGCAATGCCATAAAATAGAAAAAAAAAAATGAATGAACATATTGCATAAACTACATATCATATTCCACATCCTGTTCATAAAGTTAAAAACAAGACTTGCTCTCAGTTAATCACACACAACTTAACACTCACAAAAAAAAGCAATGAACACTCATCTAACCTCATTCAGTTAAGTATGATTGGATATGTATTGTAGATAAATACAAGGAAACACATATACAATGAACGAGTGAACTTGAAATTTTCAAAATGAGAAACTTGTAAATTAAATCTATGCAAAATGATGTGTTGTTGTTTTTTTTCAATCAGCAGAAAACAAATAAAAAAGTAATAAATATTAATGCAGTGATACAGAATATAACTGTTACCTTCTCATACATAAAATTAGATAGAAAGGCAAATTGATTCTATCAACATAACATACTGGAACAAACAAACCCATATTTACAACAAACTGCAAAGATTCTTCCAAGTTATTTATAGACAACCTTCATGTGATGTTCAAGTTCAGTTAACATGCTTGAAACCAAGGAGATAGAACATTTCATGTTTTATTTTACACCTTCTATTTTCCTGAACAGGCAAAGCTGATAACTGAAAGTATCCCTCATTTACACCAGTGGAGGAACCTATATACACCTTTTCAAAAATATTTGTTTACAATTAAATAAAGCCCTCATACCTAGCAGCATTGCAGACATGGACTCTCTTATATAGATCATCTATAATATACACTTATAAAGTGCACCAAATCTCCATTACCCAAATCCTATTCCTGCTGCTTGAAGGCCCTGCCTGACACCATTAGTAAAATTAAGTTTACATCCCTTGAAAATATATTTATATATATATCCAATCAAATTTGTGTGGAGCTCCAGTGAGCTATAGTGCTGGTTAACAAGTTTATAATCTTCAAAAAATATAATTACATCTTACCAGCAGATCTACTTGTATAATAATCACAGCAAACTCTTAATTCAAAACACAACACAGCTGGTTAATCAGCCATAATACAAAAATATCCTTAAATGTATCATTCAGTAGCTGCAAACATTAAGCTCCCTACCATCCCCCCGTACCATGAGAAGTTGGCGTTACATCCATGAACATCTTGACATGAAAAAGCAAATAAAAGCCCCAAGATATCTCCCCTTAAACGTGTCCCATAATCCCTTGCTCCTGAAATTGTGATTGTTTGCTACATTGGGTGAGAACTTCTCCTATCAACAACACAGATTGTTACTCTTTTGATTGTTAAGTTTTACTGGCTATACATAATGGTAACATGAGATTGACAGCACAATATCAGACCTGCACAGTTAGGAATGTAAATATTATAATCGCAAGGGATGAAAATTATCTTCACTACTGTTACACATACATCAGTAGACCATGTCTAGATGGATATCAGGCAAACTAATGCTAAATGCCTTCACATATTTTCTTACATGATGATTATCCCTTGAAGAGATCAAAATGGCTTCATAAGCAAGGAGCAAAAAAGAGCTCGTAAAAATGGCTTCTTGTATGGAATTTACGTGTATCCAGTAAATTAATGGTCACTAGAAACTGCATGCAGATGAATCAAAGGTTGATAGTTGGGCACTCTAATCAATCTGCAATTTAGACTAACACTGCATATACATATTAAGAAAAAAAGTGAAAGAAAGAAAGAAAGAAAAAAAAAAAAAACACTTCCACACACATGAATGTTCTTCTTATTGTTGCATTTGGTTTCCTTTTTCTAGGCCTTACTTTTGAATAAATAATGAATACTAATAATGAATACAGATAATGATTATAACAACAATAATAAATAATAACAATAATAATGATGATAGTAATAATGGTAGTGGTGGTGATGACTGATGACGATGTCAATGACAATGACAATGATGATGATAGTAATAATAATAATGACAATAATAATAATAATAATAATAATAATAATGATAATAATAATAATTATAACAACAAAAATAATAATGACAAAATAATAAAAACAATGACAATAATCATTATTGTCATCAATTAAAAAAAAAAAACAAGAGCTTAGTGTATTAAAGAAAGAAAGATAAAAACAGCAAACAAACCCCAGACTATAGACCTTCAATCGCTACACGAAGCCCAACCATCATCATTCCGCCCGCCACCCGCTATTGTTACGACACTTTCTAGCAGATCATCAGAGTGTGTGGGAATAGTTGACGTCTCGGTATTTTCGTCAAGACTCAAACAGCAGCCTTTGATAGTGCGGATTCACGTGCCAAGTGGGAAGGTGGAGGCCGAACTCGAGGGCTACCAGGGCCGCGAATTCCCACTGGGTCAGGTCACGCCGGTTCAGCCTGAAGGTGCTCTCCGTTTTCTGGAAGAAGAAAGTGAGGTCAAGAAGTGTGTTCAAGTATATGGGACATGAACAAACCAAACTCTTAAAAGTAAATTTGTATACCTTAACTCAGAAAGTTGTCATATGTACTGGTGTTGTAATACTGCACCTTATAAAATACAAATTATGTCAGTGAAGAAATAACAAAATGATACTTTTGACAACCAATAATGAAATAAAAAACTAAACTAAACTAAACTAAATCTAACACGTTAAAATAAAAATAATGATGTTAAAAATAAAAAAATAATGATAACAAGGAAAGGAATGGTAATAGCAATAAATATAATGTTCTGCAAATAATATTAATCTTAGCAGTAGTAGGGGAAATCATAAGAGTAATAGTAATAATAACAATAACAATAACAATAACAATAACAATAACAACAATAATAATAATAATAAAAATAATAATAATAATAAAAATGATAATAATAATAATGACATAATAACAATAATAATAAAAGTAACAATACAAACAGACTATACCAACCTCTATGAGATTACTCAAGGTTTCTCCTTTGACGTCATTCATCTTAGCCGAGAGGATCAGACAGGCGCCAGCAATCAACTTCCGATTCTGCTTGTTGACAATGGTTTTGAGTATCAGCCTCTCAAAGTAAACGTAGGCTTGTGCCACTGTGAGGAGATCTATGTCACAGTCTTGCCTAGCGATCTTCAGCATTTCACGTTTCAAACTGGAAATTATAGCATTTTTTTAAAAATACATTGTGATAATAATCTAACAGACTTCACGCTTTACTTTTGAAAAAGCCTCTACCCCATAAGCTCGGGATCCACTACTAAGACTTAGCCTTGTTCCCTGAGCTACCTTGGGCTGGTCAAAGGTCAGGCTCACCTAATTTCCTAAAGAGTGTGTCTATGCTTAGCCAGAAGGGCAATCATCCCTGACCCAGTGTTAGAAACAACTAGTAGAAGCTCGACTTTACAGATTTAAGGAAGGCGGCAAGGTTCTTTGTATCAGCTGTTAATAAATGGATAACTGTATTCATCGTTACTTATTTATCTTTTACTTTTATGGTAAAATATTGAGCCCTTTCTAAACACAAAATCACAAAATCAAAAAAATCATCAGTAACAAATGAGACTCCCTTACCTCCTTAGTTTACTTAAAGTTAACTGTATATGAGGAAACTTTCCACGGAACTTGTCATTCAGCTCCTTTTTCAACTCTGAAGGTTTAGTATAATCCATAACAGATGTCTGAAACAAAAGAAAGGCAGTAAAGACTTCAGCCATCATTAACAGATAAAAATCATAACCCAATTTCCAAAACAATTACCAAAGGCAATACAGAGACTGGATATTCAAGGCATACCATATATGATGGGAAACGGAGCAATTTGCGGTGCTTGCCGGCGCGTAACTCAGGATCGTCGAGCATATTTGGCACGTACTGCATGCTTGCTGCATGACCAACTGTTGGGCAGCGCCATTCTTCCAAATCACAAGCACAACCTGTGTATATGGTGAAATGTTTTTTAGTATTCTGAACAACAACATTCAAACCAAAAAAAAAACAGACACAAAAATTCAATCTTTGATGTAATCTAAAAAATGCAAATATATATATATATTACATAATCTTATGCTTATATTCCTTACAGTATCTTATTACAAAAAAAAAGAGATGCACAAGAATCATCATTTTTACTTTTCTTACTTAATCTCAGTGGTAAGTGTGAGAATCATCATTCAAGAGAATTTGAGTCAGATAAAAAGATAAAGATAATGAGAGTCAGAGGCAGAGAGATAGAGAAAGAAAGACAAAGGGGGATGGGGGAGGAAGGGAGTGAGAGAGAGAAACAGATAGAGAGGGACAGAGTGAGAAAAAAAAATCAAAGAAAAATAGAGTGAGTTTAAGCCAATAGCATGAGTAGCGGTGAGATCTCCACTGCATAAGTGAAGCAGCGTTAAGTATGTGTGGGTGTGAGGTTCAATATCACTGGCACAACAAACGAGTACTGACCAGAAGGGACTCCATGTCTATAAGGAGTGAAAAAATTTACCCAGGAAAGCAACTATACAACCACATGGACTGACCCCGGCAACTTCATATATATATAGATGTAGATTTTTTTTTTTTTTCACAATTACATGGGATATAGAGGTTGTACAAAAATCAGGAGGAATAAAAAGAGAAAAAAAAAATATCATCAGGGAGAACAAACATATATGTGCCAGTAATGTTCACGGCTGTGTTTTGCAATGGTGCTTTTTACATAATAAAAAAAAAAAAATCTTGCTTTTAATTCTCTGTAGTATCATTGATAGCTACCAGACTAATCTATGAGCTATTATATTTTATTCTAATGCAATGTCAGTAGGTTTAGCATTTTGAATAGATGAAAACAAAAAGAGAGAGATGGTTGTGGGAAGTTTCCATCCCAAGATTTTACAAACATAAATTATAACAATGATAAAAGCAAAAATATAATAATCATATCAATATCAATAATAATATCAATAATGATAAAGATAACAATAGATTTAAGGAGATTGTCCCATGTCTATATAACTCTATCAGTTTTTTGTTCTTGATTACATATCTTCCAACACCAGGTTTCATTCCTTTTGAAAACAATCACAAGAAGTTCCTTTGTTGGGACCTACATATGTTTTGGTGTTTATAATACCTAAAAACGGCAGATTCTTTACAAGTTGTGAAAAAAAACCTGATCACTTAGTCAAAAAACAATTACTTTCATCTATATCTCTTATACTTTCTTTAGATGGTCCTTGATTGTCCTAACAAAAGTTTATAAAAGACAGAGGGTTCAACTACCTTGTACAGATTAAAAATCGTTTGAGAACTTCCG
>NW_028234410.1:33544800-33552300 GCF_977035675.1 Penaeus japonicus
TTGAAGCAGTATCTGAAAAGAACTAGTTACATAACTAAAGTCATACTTACTAGGAATATATCTTGCCTTTCCAAATTCTATTAACTGGCAATGATCTAATTTGCTATGCTAGATCCAGAAAAATCTTATGGCAAACTAACTTCACAATAACAAACCACTGTGACTGACCCATTCAAAAATTCTGAAATACCAACTAAAACTGTTAAATTACTTGGAAACTACACTTGGTTATTGAAACAGGTTAACCAAACTACATTTAAAAACACTGCAAGCACAGACCTCAGATCTTAAAAAAAAAAGAAAAGAAAAAAAAGAAAAAGCATAAGAAAACCTCCACTGTACCTTTGTCATAATGTCCATGTGGTGAGTGTGGGATGTAATGTGCGGTAGCCTTGTGTGTGGCTGGTTCGTAACTAAAACATCGGGCCACCCCCGGATGCATGCAGCGTTCCGTAGGGTCACCAAGTTCTATGTGCTCTGACTGTTGACGTCGAGGCTTGCAGAAGAAACTACGAGATGGAACCAGCAGTTCACTGTATGACACCTCCTGTTTCAGGATAGAGAGGAAGAATTATACTAATACTGATTATGAACCTAAACGTCTTTCAAACAATAAGACAAAATGAGAGAAAAATGGATATAAAATTACACTGGTTTAAATAAAGTACACAATCTTGTTATCATATGGTCTTCATATCATAATGTAATCTCTGGCAATCAACTTGGATATGAAATTTGACTTCCTGTCTCTAATCACTTGATATCTATGTAAAAATATTACCCCCTTCTTTATCACTCATCAAGACTTTAAATCTTTTGGCTATAAAAACAAATCAATCACAACTAGAAAACAAACAAAAGATTTATTTGTTCTAATCAGATATAAAAGTACCACCTGAAACTACTTATATTTTTACGTTACATGTTTTCCATGATAAACTTATCAAGAGCTTTTCAGGAAGACAATCAAAGCTAGAGCTATCAACCATACTAAGAAAATTTCGAATCATTTGCCCAAATTTGATATACCATGAAGATTTTTATCCCTTTCACAAGATTAATATAAAGAGCACTTTCAATCTTATAATTTGCCTGATCCCCTTCCCACCTCTTCACTTAGCATAGCAAGGAAGAAAGCCAAGATTGGAAAAGTAAATTCATCATTAGAGCCTAAGAGGAGAGGAAATTGGGAAAAAAAACTAGAGAAAATTATGGAAATCAGGATGCACAAATGGAAAAATCAAAGGAATGTGTTAAAATATGGAATAATATATCATAATGATATATTCATGAATAAAAAACAATGATAATCATTAATTACTATGAACTTTGCTCTATCAAATATGTTGTTCTATGCATTTCTCATTATCTTCAAAAAGCTCTTTCAAATTTAGGGATTGATATGCTTAACTGTCTAACCCACTCAAGCATAGAAGCAGAGCTGTAAAACCAATGATGATGATTTTCTAAATAATTTCAACTAAATAAGCACTGCCTTTAAACAGTATAAATCTGATATATGATCTCTTAATCATACATCAATAAAGCACACCTAGCAACCGGACCTTAATTACCTGTATCAGAAGAAGAAAAAAACATTAAAGGCAAGAAGAGAAACCGTCATGCACGACTAAAACTTTACATGTAAATACAAAGCCTTTTCCTTCTTACCCCAACTTCATCTGAACGATCTAATCCTAGAATATAAGCAGGATCCACACTGTCACTGATAGTGGAGAGGGGTCGGTTCCCCGATGGGTGACGCCGTCGTCCACTTTCACCTCTTCCATGATGGTCATTTCGTCTAAAATATAGCATAATGTCAATACAAGAATAGACAGACACTCCACACATGCCATAACATGGACCTATCCATACCACACATCAAGACACATGTGAAAACATACACAGGACATTTCCACAATCATTCATTCCCCTGTCCATCCATTCACATTCTCTCATGAAATATGAACAATCAACTATGATGACTCACCCTCCCAACTTAGATCTGTTGTATGGCAGTGAAGAAAAGATGTGAAACGGTATCTTGTGCGATGATATCAAAACTACTCGCTCGTCTCGGACTTGTAGATCATGTCCCGTCTTCAAAAATTTGACCTCTTTACTGGGAGGTCCCGATGTATCTGACACACTGTTGGACAACTTTCTGGTCCTTCCTCCTCCAATATCTGAAAGGTATCATATGATGCTTTATGCCTTGAAAGATTACCAAAACCAATTGTAAAAAAAAAAAAAAAAATACAGACAGTGGTATATAATTTCTTTTATCGTGTCAGATTTTATCCCTTGCATATATTTATGTAAGTCTGGCAATCTCATATTACAAAATAAATTACAACCATAATAATCAACATGCAAACAGTATAAGATTTTGACTCATAGTTCTTGATTTCATACTTACTTGATATTGGAGCCCCTAAACTTTCATTACTGCTAAAGCACTGTGTCTTATCAACCAAAGGATGGTGATGAATACCCATGCGTATCTTGAGAACACCTGGGCGGTCGCCAAGCTCTGAGTTGTTTGTGTTTGTCCTGAAAAATATTAGAAAGAAATTAGAAACATTTGCAGGTACTGAGCACAGGTAAATGCAAATAGGGGCACACTGAACTTACACTGAAATGCACAAGGATAGACATACTGCTTTTTTTAACTGTCACTGAAACAGGGCATAAAATAAGAAAAAAACACAATCCATTCATTTTTTTAAGACACTTCCGCAATATCAAATTTTAGGAAATTATATACATAACTTTCTTCTAATGGTGGTGAATAATGCTATCAATATTGTTATCTACTATCACAGGTGATAAAAACATCAAACTTCTGGGGCACAGATATCTTAGTGCCATCTATTTTAACTTGGCAATTGGGAATCATGGTTCTAATAATGTTTTCTTATCAACAAAAGAAGTTTCTAGAGCTAGAATTTCTAGTTGGGCTAGCTGGAGTGGGCTGATTTTTGCAATTGGCCCCAACTTATCAATCTGTATCTAATGCTAACACTACGTGATTACATTTCTTCAACTGGCAAGAACATCCTAAGACAATCAACAAACACATATCTTCATCAAAATAGCCACAAGCTTTCCTAATATCTATTCAGTGTGATAATTATGTCAATTTTATTACACTTCATTTCAAAACTATACTAAGGGAACCTTGTGATAAAAGCTGATAAGATAATATTGATAACACAAGGATAAAACCTTTTTAACACTAGACACTTGTGTGAATCCAAGACCTTTTACATGTTGCTATGCCTCACCAAGGATAAAGCTATTCAACAAGAGAACAAAAACTCATTTTCAACTGGCACTCAAAGGAAAATGTAGAAAGGAAGGAAGCAATAAATATACAGCTGCAGATTTTCCTTCTTTTTATAAATCATGAAGTGTGCATTGGCATCCGCATATTTTTAATATTTTCTCTTTCCCTTTTTCCTAATACAAATACCTATAAAAAGATCCCAGTATTTTCAAACTTTTATACCAGGCTCCTGCAAAATAAGTAAACATTAACAACCATTCTAAAGTAACCAATAGAAATAGAATATACTGTCAATCCCCATCTTTTGGTTTATCATTCACAACCCTTTTACTACTTCCTGCCTATGTGACAAAAGCATATATTTTTATAGTTGCATTTATAACAGACATGGAAACCCATGCTTTTGACCCGAATGTGGGTTTACAATAAATAACCTCACTCCTTCAAAAGCTTTAGATAAGGACATGAGCCAAGAAATGATAACATACTATTGCTCACCTTTACATAATATTTTTTTCTCTGGCCTGACAGTCTAAGTCACGTTTTTCTATAGTATAATGATCTCACTTTATTTTGGTATAAATCATATCTATTTAAATATAGCTATGTAATATGATCATAAAATTTTCACATGGAGTGTCTCAAGATCCTTGCAAGAGGCAGTTATATTGTGCTGCATCTCAATATCCAAGGAAAAGGTAAGCCAATGGTGATATTAATCACAGTAAAAGTAATGACAATATCAATGGTCAAAGATAATCAATAATTTGGAACATTCACTATACAGAAGTTACTGTTCAAATTGTGAGCAATAGAAAGACCTCTGATGAAAAACATATAAAGTTGACAGCATTTTAAGCTTTCTATTCTTCTAAATTCCTTACAAACAATTTTGGTCATGCAAAAGTAGCCATGCCTACTACATATCAGCAAAGAATCACAGGATACAAGGAAAAGTGAGCAAATACAAACGACCTGATATGCTATGCATGAAGAAGTGGCAAGGAGGGTGCTGGGTGCTTTTCACCTGTCCTTGTGCTAGAGACTATAGTATATGAATATCCATTCATCCAAGCAGAGTCCTCTTCAGACAGACAGACAAGACAGACAGACACACAGCTCAGACACTTTGACTCAAGCCCCAACTTGGTCAAAGTGGAGTTTGGGGCAGATTCAGACATAGTAATAGGTAAGTTGAGTCATGCAATTCTACAGGTTTTAATGTGGCTTTTTCATCTCAAAAAATATTAATAATCAATACTAGAAATATTGATAATCGATAATATAAATATTTGTAATAATAATAATAAAAAGATATCTAAATCAGTTTTCATGACTTCCCAATTTCATTCTCACTTTGGGCTAAATGGTGCCTAAAGCAGTAGCTATCCAAATATCAGATATATTCTTTGGCATACATACCCATTGCATACTAATGAAAACATGGAATACTGAATTTGTGCACCTCATCACAAAACAAAAATAATACATTAGTAAAAGCAGTGAGTATTTCTTTTTCACTGTACTATCTCAATAAATAAAGGTGGCCATCACAAAAAACAACAAAAAAATTTAATTGCAAGTCTGTACAAATTCTTTTCATCACCACTGGGATGGTGAAGTCCTTGTAAGGGAAGGTGAATGTTATAAATCATAACCTTGCTCATCATTGAGATTAAATGTATGTGTTAGTATGTCTCAGTTCTCAAATATTTAATGTGTGTCTCTTTTGAAGTAAACAATCTAATATTCAAGGTTAGCAAACAAAACTTTCATGCTATGCAAATATAATTCTATGTTTAAGAAACAGTAAGCGGTGTTACGTCCAGAGCGAATACAGTGGCATCTGTAGTTTTAACTCTCGCAACAACCAACGAATCTCCACTACTCGTATTCTATCAAGACTCCTTATGAGAAGATCAAATGCTAGGGAAGTCTACAAGCTTTAACCTGCCAGAATATAGATTATGGTGGTTTGTTGGCATTTGCTACAGCAATTGCTTGAGTCACTGTGGGTAACCTTTCGATATCTGATTGCACTTTCATCCTTTACTTGCGCAGATCAATTCATATTGCAGTGTCAGTTTTACGTTCTTAAAGGCAGGACTGTTTATTCTCTTGTATATCTGCATGGCCTTTTTCTAGACAATTACCAAAATTGATACTATAATAGTGCAAGGAAAGATGAATAGCTGACATCATTGTAATGGCCAGGTTTTTTAAACACCAGTTTTTGAGCCAGTAAGCATATTACTGAGAATGTTACAACAACACAGCCTTGACACCCAGTCATCAGCTAAAAAACTAAGGCCCCCAAAAGGACAAGTCCATGCCTTAGGTCTTTTTCCCTGGTTTATGGTAGAATTGCATATTCTTCCACCACTGACACAGATACATGCACAAACACACGTAATCATACATTCATGCTCACTCAAACACATACTTTTACTTCAAAACATGGACTAATGAGACATCTTTCTGGCATAATTCATCATTGTTGATGAGTCAAATTTGAATTAACCTTGAAAACTGAAAAAAAAAATTCATATTTCCATAAGCACTGTGTGAATAAAATCCACGAATACCTAACACACTACGTTTCATCCCACATTCAGGTCTTAAAAAAATATCTAAAAAATCCAAAACTTCTCCAAAACTACATTCCTTTGCTTCAGTCTTCCAAGTCCTCTTCATAAATCCAGCAGAAATCCATCCCACGACCTCCTCAGTGAACTCCTTCCCTCACCTATAAAGATGCCAATGCTTCCATTCCTCACTTTCTAAATGTTAGCCAGTGCAATGAACCTTTCCACAGGATGCATTGAGGCAACGTTTATCGAACTCGTTTCCCGTGCCAGGTGGAGGTAGAGTCAGAGGTAAAGCCTCTCTTTTCGTTCCTGGCGGAGTGTATTCACGGTTATATTCCTAATTTAGCGAGCAATCTTTGGTGGAGATGCATGTAAACTCAATCCCCCTACCCATTACCTGTAGACTGAGGTAAATCCCCGACTCTCGCTCCCTGTGAGGTGTGGACTCAGGTAAATCCCCAGACTCTCGTCTATCGGAAGTCCCCCGAACGAAGCACATTTCCCTTCTCACCTGTCTCTGAAGTGAACGGTGTGATGAATGATGTTTCCATCTCCACCGACGCCCTTGTCTCCTTGAAGTCCTCCATCAGCGAGATCCTGTGATGTTCCCACAGATTCCTGGCGGCAAACGGAGGCCGAGTTCCCAATGAGGAAATCCTTCCCTCCCGAGGTCCTCCCTTCTTCAGATTCCTTGACCTGATCGCGGTTCTCCTTCTCGTTCAGGATCTCTGCCCTTACCTCAGGTCCTGCCACCTTGCCCAAGAATCCCCCTCGACCATACTGAGAGAGCCTCGTGTCCCTGTGAGTCCCATCGAGCGAGATATTGGAGAGAAAAGTGAGCGCCGCGAGCCTTCTGCGAGAGCGCTGCCTTTGCATCACCGTCGCCATCTTCACTGTGAGGCGAGAGCGCTCGGGCCGTCAGCTGATCGCGCCGCCTACAACGTATCCACGGGGTTTGACACGACCTTTTTTACTTATATTTTTCTGGCTGCGCAAGAGAGCCTGGAGTTTTCTTTGGTGGCTTGATTAGGGTCAGCTATGTAAGTTGATTTTAAATGAAATATTTGTTTTTACATGGTTATTAATTCCACGTAGGTAAAGTCGTTCTCTTTGAAGAATAACGGTATTTTCAATTTGGAAATTAACTATGATGTTGTTTTTTTCAATACATATTTCCGTATGGGAGCCAAATGAAATCACCCATATGAAAAAGAACGGAACAAAATATATAAATCATGTCGAAATGTATAGGAGAGTCTTCCGTACTTGGTGACCCTTCGAAGAATGAATACATTCTAGCTCCAGAAATCAGCTGATCGCTGTACACCTGAAGAAATGCGAGTTTTATTTTCGCGTTAAGAATTATGTTTTATATACTCCGCTAACCGCTATCAAAATAACTCAAACGATATTGATACCTATCCTTTTACCATATATGATAAATTCATGGCCATCTGATGTTTAGTGTCCGAAGAAATGTCATCGTTTATATTCCCACCAAAAGCTGTGGGAGAGCGCATGGCAATGTTTTGAAACCGAAAAAAAGGTTATCACCGTGATAAGTCGTCTGGAAGGCTACTACGCATTTACTATGACTCATTACTATACTGATAATATTAA
>NW_028234410.1:33562300-33564800 GCF_977035675.1 Penaeus japonicus
ATATATATATATAATATATATATAAATATATAATATATACTATACTGTATATATAGTCGTGTGTGTGTGCTGGTGTGATATAGATTTGTGTGCGTGTGTGTGTGGAGTGGTGGTGTGTGTGTTGTGTGGGTGATGTGGTGTGTGTGTGTGTGTGAGTTGTGTGTGGTGTGTGATGTGTGGTGTGTATCCATATATATATATATATATATATACATATTCTCTCACTAAGCAACAGACCATCTTTCATGAACTCAGACATCTGCATCCTCTTATCTGCTTCGCGTTGTCTGCTGTTGCTGTTGTCACTATGAAGGGCGTCGTGTGACTAGACTGTGAATAGGGGAAGTGTGACCGTTAGTGATACTACACTAGGCTTATTTGATCTGTTGTAGAATATTTCATTGGTTGTATTGAGTGCCATTAGCGTCCTTATTGCAGATCTGAAATGAAAAAAGAAAAAATGTTTATACGATTTTTTTTTCTCCCTCTCTATATCAGATGTATCTGTTTATTGCACTGTGTAACCTTCAAATCCGTTTGATTTTTAAGTCGCATTTGGTCGTCTTCAACGAAGCTTTGTTGAGCATATGGTGTTGTGTTACTATCTGATAATGTGATGGCAAAATTTGATGATAGTGTAAATCACATATGCACTGCAAGCAATTGCAAAAAAAGGGGAAAAAAACGTGACAAGGTCTTTCCCAAATGTACGATGACAAGATATCTCAACGGTAGATGGAAAAAAAAACTGTGGTTGGTAACACTGCCATATCTAAATTTACAAATACTCCGTGTCTACTTTTAAGAGATGTTACCTTTATTACTGCACACTCTAGGTGGTGTGCCAACAGTCTACTACTTTATATGCTGGCACACGTGTTGCGTTTGCGACCTCGTGGGGATTGTAAGGTTTATTTTTTCCACCGTTCTCGCAGGCTTGTCGACCATGTTCATGTACGCCTTCGGAAGTCGAAAGTAAACCTTGGCATTCATGTGCTGTACAGATGCACCACCGAAATAGAGGCGGAAGGAACCGAACAGCTTAATACAAGATCCCACTATATAGAGGAGATGTTCATTCGAAACATTCTGAACAAAAGAGAGTAAATCCGAGAAATAGCATCCGATGCAAACCAGAGACAGATAACCCTGAAAGAAACCGGAAGTGTACGGCCAGTGAGTGACACGCCCATCAACATTCACGACCGACGAGTCACCCTGTCTTATCCAGGTACGGCATAGCTGGGCAGTGGGCACGTCAGACACGTAACTGCCTTACGTAAACATATGATGTAGTGCACCTTCTGTCACGGTTTGTGTTCCATATTTCTAGTGGTAAATAGGTATGTCTACGTGGTACGGAATATGCTTAATAGTTTAGGTATTAGTAAGCGATATATTGAACAATTATACACGAGCATAATATTACATAATATGTAAATGTAGTTCGATATACATATTAATTTGGTGATATAATGGCATCAATGTGAATCAATATATATATAAGCTACATGTCACATACGAATACAATATAAATAATGATGGTATACAGATACACACAAAAGATATAAAGATATATAGTATATAAACATAAACTACACACTTTTTGTTTGAGAAGAAGAGAAAAAAAAAAAATATGAAACAATCAGCTAAATCAGCTATCTTCGAAATCATATATCAACTCAGAGAACCCTCACACGTAACCTCAACGTGTGGCTTTTTACTTTTCGTGCGTACCTAACGTCCGAAAATATTTCTGATATCTATATGATCTATATTATTTTTTAGATACATTTAATGTCTGAATTCGAATAATGTTTATTTCTTACATTTTTCTTCTTTTCTATGTAATGTAGAGCATAGGACCTTCCATCAATGACGTCATTTTTCTAGATAATATTAGTCTTTTGTGTCTTGTGTCCGTCATAAATCTTTTTTATCGCATTTATCGCTATTATGTTTTTATTTGTTATATTTAATCCTATTCTTCCTCTTTTTTTTATTTTCACCCCTATTCCCTTCTATCTCTGGTATTATCACCTACAACAAGTCAACAGGCAACACACTAAACATTTAATATTAGCAACTGGATCATATCGGCCTATCTCTGTGCTGATCTGTCTGTTATATTTCTATATAAAATGATCTCTCTTATATGCTGTGTCCATATCTTATTATTTATTAAAGCAATTGCGATCCCTATATTGCAGTTTACCAAATCCAGTAACAGATGTGCTTATCTTATCAGAAGAAGAAATAATATATATATGTATATATATATATATATATATATATATATATATATATATATATATATATATATATATATATATATATATTTCTCTACATTACCTATGTTTCTTTCCTTGAGTAACCGAATCAGAGATATGGGATGACTATGAGATTCTTCTTCTTCTCTTTCTCTCTTAGTCTCTCTCTCTCTCTCTCTCTCTCTCTCTCTCTCTCTCTCTCTCTCTCTCTCTCTCTCTCTCTCTCTCTC
>NW_028234410.1:33572300-33574800 GCF_977035675.1 Penaeus japonicus
AATGGGGGAAAAAAACATAGAAGGCTAGCATGCTTACTCTGGACGAGAAGAAATTTGGCCTCTCTGTAATACAATGATTCCTTAAGTGTGCGCCGCGGCACTCTAGTGTGCCGCCATTATCTCCTTGGTGTACCGCAAAAATCATATAATTTTGCTAGATTTCGAGAATTCCTCACACTAAGCAGCGAGAATAAGTCTGAGACCACACACACACACACACACACACACGCACACACACACACACACACATATATATATATATATATATATATATATAATATTATATTATATATATATATATAATATTTTATATATATATATTATATACAAATAAATAATATATATATATATATATATATATATATATATATATATATATATATATATATATATATATATATATATATATATCAAAATATATATATATATATATATATATATATATATACGCCAAAATATTGGTTTTCTCTTAGTGTGCCGTCATACTAAATAAAAAGGAGCGAGGGAGAACTATGACCTAAGTCACTGGCACAGTATTCTGCTGTCTATTAAAGTTTTCTGACATATCAACAAAATGAAAGTTTTTATAACATTCCTGCTGATGCATTAAGTTCTCCCAAGATTTCACTTCTACAACTCCCTAGGTTGAGAAACACTCTTCTATGTCATATATACCAGTTATTTGTTTACCCCAAAATTGATAATGATAAAAAAAACGAAAAGCAAAGTCAAATACATTCCCACACGTAACCTTACAAAAATCCAAGACAATATTTCTGCCTTCATCAAATCCCTCACTAACTTACCTTTTCTCCCAGAAGACAGAACAATCATCGCCAAAGTTGAGGTAAGGAAATCGTGCTCTCCAAGTGGCTGTGATGTCCTCAGCCTCCAAATTATGGCGCCGGGAAACTGTCATCAAATCCCGAAACTCTTGAGTGTCTGGCGTCGCGTGTAGGTAGCCAACCTCGGTGTGGAATTTGATACCTGTAGGGAAATACAGGAAAAGGCGTAGGATAAACTAGTTTTGCGACTTTCATTTGTTTATTTGAATGATGATTTAGTTACGTTGAGGTTTATGTTTCTTAATGTTTGTAGTGCATTTTTCATCCATTAATGTTATCATTATCTTTATCAATTATTTTACCTTTTTATGTGTGTAGAACAGAAAGTCACGAAAGCTCTGTCACTTCTCCAGATGTTTGTTCTTTGTATTTGATCACCCTATTTAACCTTTTCACCTCATTTGACCTTTTCATAAGACTTAACCTTATCGCTTTGACCTTTTACCCCTTTCTTACTTCACAATCCTTGCAAGACAGTGATTGTTTGAAAGATTAATTCATCCTTTCGTAATCTGAATAAATAATGTTTATAAATAATGCATCGTGGTGTTGACTCTTGATGTTTCTCTTATTCTTTATAGCTTTCTGTTGTCTCTGCCTCTCTCTCTCTCTCTTCCTCCCTCCTTTCTTCCTTCTCTCTCCCTTCCTCCCTCCTTTCTTCCTTCTCCATCTCCCTCCCTACCTTCTTCCCTCTCTCTCCCTTCCCTCCTCCCTCTCCCTCTCCCCCCTCTCTCTCTTTATTCCTCCTTCTCATTCCTTATCCCTTTCCTTCTCCCTCCCCCCTCCCTCTTCCTCTCCTTTTCCTTCTCCCTCTCTCCCTCCCTCTCTCTTCCTCTTCTACTTTCCTTCCACCCCCTCCCTCCCTCCCTCTTCCTCTCCATTTCCTTCTCGCTCCCTCCCTCCCTCTCCCTCTTCCTCTTATTTTCAATCCCTTCCTCCCCCCTCCACCCCCTTCATCCCTCTCCCTCCCTCCCTCCTTGTTTCCCTCCCTCACTCACCCGTTTCGTCCTCCAGCAGCGAGTACCTGGCAACAGATTCTGTCGCCAGGACGGACCAGGTATGAAGTTCAGCGATGCGGCGGTAGACTCGCCCCTCGTCATACCAGCAACCGAAGATGTCTCGTCCTTCGCGGTTCTGGACGGCGGGGATGCGAGAGAGAAGGGAGGGGGGGGAGATGGGTGAGAATTTTGAAGTAGTGATTTTTGTTTAGTTATATTGTGAGTTATCGGTTGTTTTTTTTACTGGTTATTTTTCTGGTGATTTTTCGTTTGACAGGGGAAGGGTGATGTGTGTTTTTTTTGTTTCTTCTCACAACTTTATATAATCGGGAATTTTCTAGCCTCACGTATTGGGTACATTACAATTTCAATCTACCTAGCTTGAATGTTTAATTGTGCTCTAACTGCATAATGATCTTTAACAAATCATAGACTATAGACCACCCTTTCCTGTGAAAAGTCTGGCTCGCCTAATTTCCCTAATAGTTTTCATAGTTTGTTAGGGTAGGCCAGGGAAATCTCGGCTTTGGAAATAGATAGGCCTATGTCTCTAATATATATGTAGCATATCTGGAGAAATTCGAATCACAGTTATGAGAATAGAAGAGAATCCAAACACAAAAGGCATAAAAGAAAATTTTCAGACAAAACGGAAAA
>NW_028234410.1:33582300-33584800 GCF_977035675.1 Penaeus japonicus
TCCGGTCTACGAAAGCCTATATTGATTCAGTGTCTGGAATGACGGTGTCGGCGTGGAGGCTTCTGTCACTCAAGGTCTAATTAGAATGTCAAATTTGGAAGAAAGTTTACTATATAAATACATACATGCACACATACACACATACACACACACACACACACACACACACATACACATACACATACACACACACACATGCACAGACACACACACACACACACACACACACACACACACTATATATATATATATATATATATATATATATATATATATATATATATATATATGTATATGTGTGTGTGTGTATAGATATAAATATATATATATATATATATATATATATATATATATATATATATATCAATTTATATTTACTCATATATATACATATATATACATATATATATATATATATATATATACATATATATGTATATATATACTGTATATTATATATATATACACATACATATGTATATATATATATATATATATATATATATATATATATATATACATATACATATACATACATATGTGTGTGGTTATACACTCATATTTTTACTAGAGATTGATTTTCATAAGGATTATTGATATTACTACTATTATCCTCAGTCATATCACTATCATAATCCTCATTAATACTGTTATCATCATCAATTTTATGATCAATATCATCATCACTCTTACTTTCATAATTATTTTTACATTGTTTTCGTCTCATTATAGACAAATAGCGACAGGTCCTTTAAACCACTTGAAAATAATCATCTCATTCGATAAAAAAAGGATGATAACCACTTAGCCATAAAAGATATTCACTAATCATAATATCTTATATAGAAAGTTGACGGCGAAGAAAAATAAATCAAATCTCCGGAAAGAATTAATTATGTTTTAACCCATTGCGTACGGGTGTCATGACATACATGACGTAGGAGCTTTGGCCTGACGACGGGCGTCATGACGTACACGACGTTCGGGGATTTTGGATCACTGTGCTATTTTATTTTGCTATGAAAAAGGAATGAGTGATGATGGCTACTGCAGTCCTAATTACTATAATTACCGTAATATCGTGCAAGCTTAACGTCCAAAACCTAGATGGCACCACTTTTTTCTAGCACCAGCAGGTGAGAGAGCCTTGAATGGCACCCATCCACGGTCTCTAGCATGCACTGTCTCTATAGAGCGATGGCACACACTAAGTTGATGAACCCTTGCTCTAAAGTACCGCCGATGAAGGATGTGCAGACAGAACGAGAAGAGGAAGGTGACTCAATCCATACCCAGTGTCTAAAATGTGCTCCTGTGCCAATATGGATGTCTTTCACTGTGGCACTCACAGTCACAAGCACAGGTTTCATTCCTCTTCCCTACCTCTTCTTGTTATCTTTATTGTTGGTGGTTATATGTTTCGTATTCGTTCATGACAGCACAAAAATACGAAAAAATAAAGTTGCCTTTTGTCCTCCCATAAAACAGCAATACTTCTATCACATTGAGTATAAAGAAAATAATGAGCTAATATGGATAACATACTACAATTTTAGTCAACTGCAGCACTGATAGAGCCTGTCATACGGCACATATAAGTCTCTAAACTCAATAAAACACACAAAAAATAAAACACAAAAACCGCTCTAGTTTTACAATGAATGACTGAAAGAGATTTGGATGCTTCAAATTATATTGCTTCAAGTGGTCTCTCTCTAAAATAAAACCTATCCTGGAGGCTGGGCAAGCAAATTTATCTCCGTCTGCAATGGGTTAAGACGAATTAACATTTTTTACGCAATATTCAGTCACTGATATTGCTGAATCATAACATGAACTTTGAGTTGAATGTTGAAGTATAGGGTAATCGGCATGTTAGTCTGGATGTTGCCGGTTTGGTGGTTACGAGACAAAACATTAGAGAGAGAGAGAGAGAGAGAGAGAGAGAGAGAGAGAGAGAGAGAGAGAGAGAGAGAGAGAGAGAGAGAGAGAGAGAGAGAGAGAGAGAGAGAGAGAAAGTCTCAGTCAATAGAGTAAATAGAACACAGAAAGTTCTTAGCACAGAAAACATTTCAAAAATACCATACGGATTTGTAAAAAATCTAACTAGGTCGTTCTTCTATGTAACCATCGACCTGTGTTATGTACTGACGTCACCCTGGCATCCTCTGATAGAAGATATTCTCCGAGGCTAATGTTACAGGCTCGTAAATAACTGAAAATTACAGACCATTACAAAACAACACATCACTGTTACTTCACATCGTATCGTACGGGAGTATCAAGGATCTGTCTTCAGTTACCGAAAATATGTTGTATTGTTGAAATGTGAAAATACTTCTATAGTCGTAATTTTCTACACAAAGTGCTTCTTATCAATTATACTGGCGCTAGAGACTGAGAGTAACTTTAAATTATCTTTATATTCCTTATCGAAAAGGTAATCAGTGTGGTATACAAACTTTTTACATCCATATAGTAGTCGGGTTTGTAAAAGAAC
>NW_028234410.1:33604800-33609800 GCF_977035675.1 Penaeus japonicus
TAACGATAACACTCAACTCCCCCCCCCCCTCCTATAAGCCCCACTCCCTCCCTCAGCCCTTACTGACCTGTGAGGAGAGGAACACTTGTACTCTTCCCGCGTCCGGCTTGTCCTTGAGGGAGTGCATGGGCGCCCCTACAATCAGATCGCTGAGGCCATCGCCATTGACATCGGCAGCGCCCAGGGAAGCACCGAAGTTCTCCCCAAGTTGCTTTCCCTTCCACTCAGCCAGGACGGTGAGGGGTTGGGATCGCCAGTCGGGGAACGAGAACACGATCACCTGTGGACAAGAGTTTTGTTTTCAGGATTGGATTCACTACCTTATGGAAAGTTATTCCTCATACTATGAGATCAAAGGAGATTATATAAATCTCCGATAGATTGGATAAATGGGAAGATTGCAAAACATCCCTTCCATAAACTTTGTCTTCAGAATTCGCTTGACTTCCCCATAAAAAAAAGAAAAAAACATTAACCCATACAGTAAACTATAAGACCCAATACGTTAACACAAAACTCCAACAAAAAAACATTTCCCAACAATCTTAGAAAACAAAACAAAACAAAAAACAAAAACGTTCCCAAAACTAACCTTGCCATGCGAGCCAGCACCACGAGGAGCCCCGCCCACATACAATAGCTCATCCTTGGACCTGAACCTCCCCGAAGTCACAGAGTATCCCATGAGATCGAAGTCCTCCATAGCCGACGTGTAGTAAGGGTTAGGTACGAACTCCCTCGAAAACATCTGGTATTCCGGTATTTTCTGCCTGGTCTGCCGTCTCCGCCTTGCTATGCCTCCCACGTGGTGTAAGTACGTGTCTTTGAAGCGGATAATGGTTCCTGAAGAAGGTGTTGGCATATTGAAGACTGTTTGTTAGGTACTGGCTATGTATTGCACTATCCTGCATACTATTGATAATGATGATGGATATAAAGATGATGATCATTATGGTGATGGGATGATGATGATCATTATGATGATTTTAAGGGCGATGGCGAGGATTGAGATAATCCTACTATCAGTTACTATGTCAATGATCATCAATGATGATATTATTAAAACAACAACAACAATGATGATAATAATAGCAATGTATTAATGATGATAATGATGATGGTGATAATAATAATTATAATGGTGATAATAACAATAATGATGATAATAATTATAATGGTAATAATAATAATAGCAAAATTAATAACGATAGTGATCATAATAATGATAATAATCATGATGACGGTAATGATAATGATAATAATAAATGATTATAATAGTGAATAGATAGTAATGATAAATAAATAATGGCAATAATAAAACAACATAACAATAATTACAATAATGATGATGATAATACTGATATTGATAATAATAATAATGATAAGAATGAAGTTGATGATGATAATATAATAATAATGATAATGATAATAATAACGATAGTAATAATATTACTACTAATAATAATGATACTTGTAACAATAATAATAATGATGATAATAATGATGATGATGATAATAATAATAATAATGATAATAATAATAATAACAATAATAATGATAATAATATTAATGATATAATAATAATACCATGATAATAATAACAATATTCAGTGATAACAAATAACAATAGATGTAACTTCAATATTAAAGTATCCATAATGATGATTATCATAATAAGAAATAATAATGGTATTAAATATAACAAATTATAAGGAAAATCAGGAAAAACAATAAAAAAGCGACTTTAATACTATATAAAACACATACTCTGCAATAAAACTAATCCACCCTTAAGAGCACATATAAAAGTGTTCACCATTCAAACACATTCAAGTTACAAACACGTCGGGAGATATGAACCCCTGAGAACAAGTGCTATTCATTCCTAAAGGGATTTAAACCTTTTACCATCCCCAAAGCTCAACTGTAGATCTGTCAGTGTATGCTATAAACGCCATGACTGTGCAAACGGGCCGTGGCAACATGACAGCTTCTGTATAGGCAACGCCACTCAGACAGTCTGCAGCGTATGATAATCCTTTGGCATGTCAACAAGCTCTAGAACTCCCCCTCTTTTTACGGCTTGTTTTTTTTCTTTATCTTATTCCATTGGGTATATTTTCTTTCCTAACTACCATTCATACACTCAGAGACAATCTATTCCTTTTTTTTCGTTGGAGAATTCCTAAAGCCGGATTAAAAGAGTGTTAAGGTTAAGGTAGTCGCTTCGCACTGGATTTAAAATCGAATTCGTTTAACCGTCTCGCATTTGTACGTCACACACACAACACGTCGACTTTATGTTGGCGGAGTTCTGCAGTGGCGCTGTGGATATTCTTAATTGTGTCTGTAAATTTTGTCTCGTCAGCTTCAATTTGCTAATAATAGTAACAACTCTTATAATCTTTGAATATTCCGACATGCTGGAGTCATTTCCATTGTCCTCGCTGAATATCATATTTCACATAATAACTTACTTTGAAATTTCCTACCAAGAGAATTCTATCATTTAAACTCCGACTTAGCGTTACGACCAAAAAAAAAAAAAAGAAAAAAAGAAGAAGAGTTAAGCAGCAAAGCAGACACACATACTTTCCTAATCCTAACCATGATTTACTCGTGCGGAATCGATAACATGTATCACATATCGAATAACAATGTGAGTTAATTGACGAGTCAGCACCACCCCAGTCAGGCAGAATAGCGAACGCTGAAGCATCTTTCTGCCTCGCCAGGTGGGCTAAAGGTCAGCTGAGGGGGCCATTGTTAACAGATCGTCGGCAGCTGTGCAGACTCCTCCCCTCCCTCAAACCGGTGGCGTGATGCATTATGCTTTAAGTAACTATATATGTCATGTACAGGCACGCCTTTCCTATCATATCTGACATTTTTAAAGCGGTCTGTTGGTAATTACTTTACTCTGCATCTCTCATTGATTCCGGTGAGCGGTAGGGCAGGGAAGCAGGAAATGGGATATAATTACCAAGGGAATTAAAGCCGAACACATGACAGGCGGAACAAACTCGTTCTCAAGTGAATTGCATGGGAGCGAACAACCGTTGCAAAACCCGAACGGTCTGCCATGTATCGATCACGTGGATAAAAAACAAAAACAGATGAACCGAATTTTCACAGCGACGCGTCGACATGAAAATGCACATATCAATATCGCCTTTCATTAGAGCTTACCACGTACGTAAACTAAATATAACTGTGACCCTTATACGTCCTTTATCGTTGATTACGCCTCTATTAACGTAGGCGCAAATCTAACGAGATGATTCGACGAGGGATAACAGATGCTATTGATCAATACAAACTCATTACAAGGGATACGAGCGCATGGTGTTGTTTACAAGCGATCAGCTCTGAGCACAAAGTTCAACGTTACTTTCCTCATGTTTTTTTTAAATATTTATTAAAATATGAATAGAGAGAGAAAGAAAAAGAGAGAGAGAGAGAGAGAGAGAGAGAGAGAGAGAGAGAGAGAAAGAAAGAGAGGGAGAGAGAGAGAGAGAGAGAGAGAGAGAGAGAGAGAGCGAGAGCGAGAGCGAGAGCGAGAGAGAGAGAGAGAGAGAGAGGAGCGGGTGGGGAGGGAGAGTACCATCGCACTTTCGATGTGGTGACGCAATGCTTTAGGCGTGTGAACATTAGTAACAGCCAGTTGTCGCCGAATCTATGGTAATGTTAAATATCACATTTGGACGCCCTGCAAATTCGCTCCAAAAGCAAAACATGAGTTATGTTTTACTAATAATGGTAAAGAATATCAAATTTAAAAAGAATACCAAGAATATCTACTAGTGTATTCAACTCTTGCATATTCCAGCATAAAAATTGAGGTATGACCACAAGAAGGAAGGCCAGTGTGAGAGAGGCAGCTGTGACAACAGCGGTAAAAAATAAAATGATTCGGTCCTAATTCGTTTATGCATTGCAAATAAAGGTAACAGTGTGGTCCGTTCCCACCACCTAGTCTTCTAGCAGATTAGGTCTGGTCGTATGTTACAACATCCACAGCATACTGTTACCTATAATAATTTATCTAAACGCTAAAAAAAGGAAAAAAAAAAAGAAAAATCTGCCACTCTACACCGAGACGATATCTGTGGAATCCGTGACGTTATAAGGATTCCGAACACTGCCTATATATTTCATTTGAGATTGTTTACCTTCAAACTAGGAGGTGCATTAAAACCACGAAGCTCGTCTCCTGTCAGAACATGACATCCTGCTTGGAAAAGGAAGAGGAAGGCCGAGAAAGAAAGAAAAGAAAGGGAAAAACAAAAACAGCAGTGATGTAAGCAGCAATTCGGTAGCAGGATGTTGGTTGGTGGGCATTCTTCTCTCGCATCCTCGTTGCATTACACAATATTTGCTAGTTTAAGGATATGTACGTATTTCCTTGCACTTGAAGACTTTTTTTTGTATGGTTTGTATATAGTATTATGGTTTAATGATAAGAAGAAGAACCCTTGGAAGCGTATGAAATATCCATGCTTCGTAAGAACACTGGATTTTTTTTTACCTTCCCAATACCCAAAACCCAGACGCAGAAGAATTAGAATAAAGAACAATAAGGCAAAAAACAACAACATCAAAGAAACGGCCAATTAAAATAGATTACATGAATAAATAAAGGAATGACCAACGGTGCAATACACAACCCTGTTTGTACACGGTTCAAAAAAATAGGGTTGAATAACACAAATGAAAGAACACAGATGTCGGTTTCGCGTGTCCTGCGCATCGTCCTCTTACCTCGCCACTTGTACACACCCGGGGCGCCCACGATCATCTCGGTAGGGTCGTCCGGGAGATGCAGAGACATACCCGCTTCTCCGTGGGCGTAATAGAAGACCGCATCGCCGTGAGTCTGTAGGGCTGGAGGGAGGAGGGAAAAGACACAATTCGTTGTGGTAATCTATGCATTTTGTAAAGTAAGAAATAAACATTAGTGATATAGAGTTACCTCATCTCCAGAAGCAATGAGATCCTTT
>NW_028234410.1:33622300-33624800 GCF_977035675.1 Penaeus japonicus
AGACAGAGAGACAGAGAGAGAGAAAGAGAGAGAGAGAGAAAGAGAGAGAGAGAGAGAAATAGAAAGAGAGAGAGAGAGAAATAGAAAGAGAGAGAGAGAGAGCAAGAGATAGAAAGTGAGAAATGAAAAAAAGAAAGAAAGAAAGAAAAAAAAAAAAAAATAAAATAAAGAGAGAAAGAGAGAGATAGAGAGAACACAAAGATCCCAACACAGTGAAAACAGGATAGACAAAGGGGCAAAGTCCGTACCATAACGTTAAGAACAACACAAAAAGCAAGACAAGTAAATTGCTACACTAGATCCTGGGAAATTTTGCTTCGCATATTTTATGGATAAAAAGAGATAAATGAACTAGCTTGGAGATCTAGCACTATCATTAATAATAACGAAAATATTTGTGATCTTAATAACAATGATAATAATAATGATAATTATGATGATGATGATTATGGTAATGATAGTAATAATGGTGATAATGATGATATTGATGATAATATTGGGAATAATGCTAGTAACGATAAGGGAGATAATAGTAATAATAATAATCATAATAATAATACAATAATAACAATGATAATAATGACAAACAAATAATGATAAAATAATAACAACAATAATATTGATAGCAATGATAATAACAATAAATAAAATATTTGATATAATCTTCATAAATCTGAATTATTATCCAAAAAGGATATATTTCACTTTTCTTTGTCCTATCCAGCTTTTACCAGCATCTAAAATATATTCTCATGCATTCATAAAAAAAAATCTATCTATATCTATATCTATATATATATCTATATATACACATACATATATATATATATATCTATATATATGTATATGTATATATATATATATATGTATATACATATCTATATATATGTATATGTATGTATATTTATATATATATATATATATATACATACATACATACATATATATATATTATATATATATATATATATATATATATATATATATATATATATATATATATATATATATTATATATACATGATGCAATGAATCAATAGCATTAGGAAAGAAATCGGGAGAAGACAGGTAGAATCATACGGGCGAGGAGGAGGGGGAAGTCGGGTTCGCGGGCAAAACCTAATCGATTATCTTCACAAAAAGGAATATTGCCTCCCGTGTGACCAGAGTGGCGAGGAAGGGAGGAGGGAGGAAGGGAGGGACAAGACGCGACGAAGGGGTAGGAAAAAAGAGAGGGGGCGCAGGAAGAAAGGAGAGATAAAGGGGGGGAAAGGAGAGAGATAAAGGGAGGAGGGGGGGGTGCATGTATGTTTGGCATGTCAGAGGAGATCCAGAGGAGAGGTTCCTTAATCGGGCAGAAACGAGGAAATGACCAGGAGGATATAAACCCTTGAGACGGGAGCGAAGGATGCCAGGGCACTCACTCACTCGAGGTCTTGGTCCGGGGCGCGTGGAGGCGATACGGTCCCTGACGAGGATCGAGCTGTGTTGCAGTACTGCGGGCAATTGCAGAGCAAAGATACACCCGAGCGTTCTTTGGTCAGTTTCAAGTCCAACAATGCGGATGGTAGGATTGGAAAGGTCAAAATCTAATTGGTACCCGCAGCGACCCTCTTCGCATGTCCTGGAGAGGGACTGGGAGAGTGAGGGAAGGGGTAGGGTTGGGTTGGGAGGGGGGAGGTGGGATTGGAAAGGGTTAGGGAGGGAGAGAGAATGTCTGATATACTATTGAATCTCTTTCGGTCACACCATTACACCAATTGTACATGTTTCGAACTACGATGCCGCGTTTTTTTCTCGCACTGCTTTCGCGCTCGATCGTATTTCGTCTCCCACACGATCTGGACCGCGCGACAACCTCGCAATAGATTATCAACTTCCGCAACAGCACATGTGGAACACTAATTCACCGAAAGGAAACTGGGAATCTGTCCTAGATTCGATGAGCATCACTCACACTTCACTCCAGTGGGACGTCCTTCGTCGTGGTGGAGGACGAGGTCGAGCGAGTAACAATCCGAGCGGCTGCGCTGCACCGCCCTCCGACCCGCGTCACTGACCAACACACTCTGACGAAAACTCTGTCTGCCGCGCTGCTTCCCTCAGCCTTTCGCTCAACCTCTCAATTCACTGGATTTCGCTCGTCGCTCTCTGACACGCGGGGATGCACCGTGACGGTTTTTTCCCCTTGTGAATCATATGGTTTTTAATCGTATGACGAAGTGTCTTCTCCATTTATCCGCGCGACGAAGGGTGTCTTTGGTTCGTCTACGAAACGATGCTGGAAAGTGCCGACGTTGGCATCAGTGCAGGCAGGTGGACAAAACGGATAAAAACTCTCCCCCTTTCACCGAGGCGGATGGCGCTTTTTAAGCTCATAGATGTTGATTTAATGTTTTCCTCGGCGGGTGCTTCTTTCCACGTTCCGCACCGACGCTGGCACTTAACTCCCGCTGAAGGAGCCACAGGGAAATGCCCCGGAGATGAATAGAAATCGGGA
>NW_028234410.1:33629800-33634800 GCF_977035675.1 Penaeus japonicus
CCCGCGCGTCACGGCATCTCAGTCAAGGAGCGTTTTCCTGACTGGATTCGGATATGCGTCAAGAACGGGTGACGTCACTCCTCCGTGGGTGAAGGGGAGGGAGAGGAGGGTGGGGGCGGCCCGGGGATGGGGTAGCTGCCGGTGTCCTGTGTGAAAACGATGCAGGATGGAGTGAGGGAGGGAGGGAGGGAGGGAGGGAGGGAGGGAGATGTGAGAGAGGACGTGAAGAGAGATAAGGGAGATATGAATTATTTTTGTAATGGGCTTCAATGGGTTCTTTTGTTGCTTGATTTTTTTCTCTCTCGTTTTTTTTTATATTAATAATTAAATTTATTAACGAAAATTATATTTCGCTCAGAATATAACCTTTTTGTTTTATTCCTTGGCTGAAACACAATATAGGTTGATCTTAATCCAATTTACATTTTCCTTTTCACGTATTTAATAAACACACCTTCACCTTATGTAGTTTAAAAGTGTTTAAAAAGTTTTTTTTTCGGATAATGGAAAAGAAAGGAAAGGTGATGCATTTCGACAGAAATAAATTACAACAATACAGGATATGAATATCAGTTTTATCCGAATATTAATCTTGTAATTAGAGGAAACGTTTCCGTGCGAGATACTGTGTGAACAACGGTGAACAGTGTAATCTGATATTCGTAGCAGTTACCATGGTTATATTAATGTGTATGTTGATTTACTGTTTACTGATTTCACTGTTGGAAGCGGCACTGCTAGTCTGGTCAACTGCTGCTCTCCCTACCAAAATAACACCTTTTTCAGAGATCTGAAGCGATATTGGTTCATTTATTATCACAGCTGGTATGCTTGCTAGATTTTATACTGGTTTCTGCATGAAGTTTTATCTTAGTTTAGTTTATTTTCAAATATTAGTTAAAGAAGTACTTAGTTTTATATTTTTCTTATTCATTTGTGTGGTATGCACTACATAGGAAACTAAATTGTGTCCTTGAACAGATATTTTCTGAGAATAATACGCATACATAAATTCAACATGGCTATTTTTAGACAAGGAAAAAACAGCACGCACACACAAGCACACACACACACACACACACACACACACACACACACACACACACACACACACACACACACACACACACACACACACACACACACACACACACACACACACAAACACACAAAAAAAAAAAAAAAAAAAAAAAAAAAAAAAAAAAAAAACACGCAACCCAGTGTAACACCACTCGCACACGAAGGCCACGGAGGGCGCACGCTTCAGCCTCCAGTCGAGGGAGAAGGACCTCCGCCAGCCTGCAGGCGCCAAGTGGCAGCCTGCATATCAACCCTGGACCTCCTCCGACCTTGCCTCTCTCTCGGACAGAAGGTTCCCTCAACAAGCAGCGTATTCATACAGACTTCTCTTTAACACTGTATGTACTGAGGGAGGCGGGAGGCTGGGATCTCCTCGTGTTACAGCCCCGCCCGTGCCTCATCTCCACATGCTCTTTCGGGCGTGTTAAGCATCACTTTTCTCCCTCACTTCTGGATGATATCTCTTAAGCAAACCATCGGGACTATACGCTAAAGACATCCGTCCGCGCTCGCAGTCATTCATGTTTTCGTACCCTCTTTCCTATACAAGTATTGTGATTGTGATAAACGCATATACATAAGCATGTACGCCATTTTTTTTTTTTTTTTTTTTTTTTTTACTTTTTTTTTTTTTTTTTTACAGAAACGATTAGATATATGCGAGAGTATGTGAGACTGTTTCACTTATCCCCCTCCCCCCCCCCGTCGGTTCTTTTCATTTGTTTATTGAAAGGAAATTCTTCTGGGAGTTGGATTGCATTATGCATTGATACCCGCTCTTGAGACCTTGGTTGCATGAGTATAATCGCTCGTGTTGTGTTTGTTATGCGAGGCAGTTCATGCGTATGTCTGTGTGTGTGTGTGTGTGTGTGCGTGTGTGTGTGTGTGAGGGAAGGGGTATATCTGTGGATGTGTTTTTGTGAGTATGTTCACGTGTGTGTGTGTGTGTGTGTGCGGGTGGGTGGGTGGAGGGAGGGTGTATCTATGTGTGATTGTGTGTGTGGGAGTGGGGTGGGTGGGGGGAGGGTGTATCTATGTGTGATTGTGTGTGTGTGTGTGTGCGGCTCTGAGTGTGTCTGCATACATAAGTGAAACAGAAGATGAGAGACTTGCTTGTTGAATATCTGTCTGTGTTTGCGACTAAGCATGATTGTGTGTATCTGTGTCTATCTAAGTGTATATATGTTTGTTCCCATGTTTATGTGTACATGCAAACATAATACGTATTGAAAAAATACACGAATCGATCGTACACAATCATCCTATTCATTCATCAAATACTAAGTCATATTAAGTTTAACAAACATGACAAGCAGATTCTGAAAACCATTGCTGTGGGCGTCAAGGCACGTGGAGCATTTTCATTTGAATATCTAATTACTCTAAATGCTGGGTGTTGCAATGATAATAATCTAATAAACAAATGCAATTGTGCATTTGTGTGCGTGTGTGTGTGTGTGTGTGTGTGTGTGTGTGTGTGTGTGTGTGTGTGTATAAACGCGCCATGTATGCGTGCATATGTAGTTGTGCATGTACGTGAGCTCGTGTATATGAATGCGTGTTTGTTTACGTAAGTATAAATAAATATGAACACATACCTAAAAGTTATTTATACAAACGAAGGGTAGGGAGGTTAAGAGACGTTAATGTACACCGTTTATTTAAACAAGGGTTCCTGCCTTCGACTTTGGAAGTAAATGGAGTCACTATTTCCTGGGCAGTCGTGGCGTTTACCTCTTGAACTCGGGTCGGAGGATAATGGCGGTGTTACTCGTAAACGCTCTTAATCCAATTGCAGGCAGACAAGAAGCGTGAGCCACAAGAGAGAGAAAAGAAAGAGGGGAAAGAAAATAAGAGAAAGTGAAAGGGAGAGGGGAAAATTGGTAAGAACAAGGGGAAATATTATTTTTTCCCTCTTCGTATTTTTTTTCCGTTGGACACACACACACGCATACACACACACACACACACTACACACACACACACACACACACACACACACACACACACACACACACACACAAATATATATATATATATATATATATATATATATATATATATATATATATATATATACTATATATACAAAAAAGATCATTTCGATTATTCGATTACAAAAAACAAAACAAAAAAAAAAACATAATCACAAAGAGAGTGAAGTTTTAGAAAAATTAAAATAATCTGTACACATTTCTCTCATAAAGCGCTCTTGAGCAAAAAAAAGAAGAAAAAAAAAAAAAAAGAAACGTCATTAGAGCAATTCGTCCTTCCTACTCAGTTATAACAAAAAATAATCAAAGACCGAAATCTAATCACCATAACGACATAATTCTTAAAAACTGATTAACACCAAAACGTCCCTTCGACCACACGTAAAATTTCACTCCACCACAGAAGACCATCATGAAGAGAGGTCGTTATGCTTCCCCTCCACAATCAACTCTTATTAACTGAGGAAATTCCAGCCAAGAGAGGTCACAAACGAGGTCGAATTAAACAAATGAAAAGCGTCTTTGGGGAAGGGAATAGTGAGCCTATGTTGTTTGTCAAGGTAGCCATGTGTAGGTTGATTTCCCTTGATGGGTCAAGGTATTCTTGGTTTTCTATTTCTTATTTTTACTATTTCTTTTTCTTCTTTTTCTTTTTCTACTTCACTATTTTATTTTTCTTCTTTCTTCTTTTTTCTTATCGCTTCTTCGTCCTCTTCTTCTACTTCTTTCTTCTTCTTCATCATCTTCTTCGTCCTCTTCTTCTACTTCTTCTTTCTTCTTCTTCTTTCGTACTTGTTTTTCTTTTCACTATGTTTTTTAATGGTATTAACAACATTGTCATTATCAACATACTTATTATTATCATTATTATCATTATCAACATTACCATCATTACTGTTTATATATCATTGCCATCATCATTAATATCATTATCATTATCCACATTGTTGTTATCATTATCATTATCATCATTGTCATTAACAATATTACCATCAATAGTATTATCACTATCATTATCATCAATATTTCTATAATCATCATTACTATTGTTATAACTGATATCATTATCATTATCATCATTACAATTACTATCCCTGTTAGTTATTATTATAATCATCATCGTTATGACTATCATCATTATTGTCATTATCCTTATTTTCATTTTTACCATCATTATTATTGTATTCATTATCATTACCATTATCATCACTACCGGTATCCTCATCATTATAATTTTCACTATGCTACTATCATCATTGTTATCTTCATTATCTTTCTCATTTCCATTGTTATTTTCTTTATCATAGCTTTTGTTATTATTATCATGACTAACAATATCATCATCGTCATCATTATCATCATCATTATTATCACTATTATCAACACTATTATCAATAATATATTTACTACCATTATCACTATCATCATCACCTTTTCATTATTCTCATCATCATCATTATCATTATTGTTGCTGTCGTTGTTGATATTGCAATAGTACAGTGACTACGATATAAAGATAATTAAAGATAGTGAAGTGACATGGTGACGTATAGTGTTACAAACAGAAATAAAAAAAATATATAGGGAAAGAGAGAAGGGGAGGGGAGGAGGGGGGGGGTAAGGTAGTATCCACGGAAAACTGTATATGGGGGAGGAAGTATGGAACCCTTCCCCCTTCCCCCCACTTCCCCCTCCCCCCTTCCCCCTTCCCCTTCCCCCTCCTCCCTTCCCCCTTCCCCTCCCCCCTCCCCCTTCCTCTTCCCCCTCCCCCCCTTCCCCCCTCCCCTATTCCTTCCATGACGATGTCTCTGAGCATTTCCTGAGTACTCAAACCCGAGGACTTGAGGCACTGATTTGGGAAGGTTCGAGGTGAAAGGGTTACAGTGACGTGGAGGAGAGAGAAAGTTTGGCAGTGAGATGAGATCA
>NW_028234410.1:33646950-33649450 GCF_977035675.1 Penaeus japonicus
GACAAGGAAGAGGGAGGAAGGAAAGGACGAGGGAGGAGGGAAAGGAAGAGGGAGGAGGGAAAAGACGAGGGAGGAGGGAAAGGAAGAGGGAAAGGAAGAGGGAGGAGGGAAAGGAAGAGGGTGGAGGGAAAGGACGAGAGAGGAGGGAAAGGAAGAGGAAGGAGGGAAAGGAAGAGGGAAGAGGGAAAGGATGAGGGAGGAGGGAAAGGACAAGGAAGAGGGAGGAGGGAAAGGACGAGGGAGGTGGGAAAGGAAGAGGGAGGAGAAAAAGGAAGAGGGAGGAGGGAAAGAAGGAGGGACGAGGGAAAGGAAGAGGGAAGAGGGAAAGGAAGAGGGAGGAGGGAAAAGAAGAGAGAGGAGGGAAAGAAGGAGGGGCGAGGGAAAGGAAGAGGGAGGAGAAAAAAGAAGAATGAAGCGAGAAAGGAAGAGGGAGGAGAGAAAGAAAGAAGGAGGAGGGAAAGGAAGAGGGAGGAAGGAAAGGAAAAGAGAGAAAGAGAGAGAGTCAGAGAAGTGAAACAAAAACGAATCAGAAAAACACGAACAAAGAAAAGAGAAATGAAAAGACTGACAGAAACACTGCCAATTAAGTATCTGAAAATAAAACGCTTGATGCATAATTTAATGAAAGGAGGGCAATAATTGCAATAAAAAGGGTTAGGTAGAAGACAAATGATAAAGCGAATAATTCTGATGACAAGTATTGGGGTGACATTTTCATTGTTGATTTTTGGCAACATTGATAAAGATGTCAGTGTTGCAATAGTATTAAAGATGAAGGCAATGATTGTTCACATAAGTAGCATTATAAGTACCGTTTTGAATAGAAGTATTGTTTCGTAATACTTTGTTTGTACTTTTTAGTATTTATTTAGTTGTTATTTCCGTTGCTATGATGCAGTGATATTGTTTTTGTTACTTTTTGAAGAGACATTTATTTAATATTACTATGTGGTTCTCTAATCTATTCTTTGTCTTTTATTCCTCTTTTTTCTTGTTTTCTCTCTGTCTCTCTGTTTCTCACTATCTCTCTGTTTCTCTTTCTCGCCCTCTTTCTATTTCGTTCTCTCTCTCTCTCTGTCTCTATCTCTCTCTCTCTCTCTCTCGCCTCCCCTCTCCTCTTCCTTCTCTCTCTCTCATCTCCTCTCTCCAGCTCTGCTCTCTCTGCTCTCTCTCCTCTCTCTCTCTCTCTTCTCTCTCTCCCTCGTCTTTCCCTCTTTCACTCCTCTCTCTCTCTCTCTCTCTCTCTCTCTCTCTCTCTCTCTCTCTCTCTCTCTCTCTCTCTCTTTCTCTCTTTTTTTTCTCTCTCTCCCTCACGCTCTCTCTATCTCTCTTCCTCTCTTTCTTATGCATATATCTAGCTATGTTTTTATCTATCAATATATATATACCTTTTTCGCTATAATTAAATCTATATGGTAACTAGCTGCTTATCTATTTATCTATCTATCAATCGACTATTTTTTGCCTTTCTATTGATCCATCTCTTTACCTATGCATCCGTCAGGCTGTTCATCTACCTGTCCA
Organism: Penaeus japonicus; assembly: GCF_977035675.1. NCBI lineage: Eukaryota > Metazoa > Arthropoda > Malacostraca > Decapoda > Penaeidae > Penaeus > Penaeus japonicus. Next base: position 33,648,475 of record NW_028234410.1, read on the forward strand.
TCTATCCATCTATCTATCCATTTATCTTTATTACATCCCATCCTCTCTCCCTTTCCTCTCTCTCTCTCTCTCTCTCTCTCTCTCTCTCTCTCTCTCTCGCATCTCCATCGGCTCTCTCTCTCTCTCTCTCTATATATATATTTATAAAGATATACTAATATATATATATATATATATATATATATAATATATATATATATAATTCTTTCTATTCTCTCTCTGCTCTCTCGCGCACTCTCTCATCTCCTCCTCTCTCTCTCTCTCTCCCTCCTCCCTTCTCTCATCCCTTCTCATCTCTCCTCCTCTCTCTCCTCTCCATCACCTCTCTCCCTCTTCTCTCCTCATCTCACCATCATCTCTCTCCTCTCTCTCTCCTACCTCTCTCTCTCCTTTCTCTCTCATCGCTCCTCTCTCACGACCTACTCCTCTCCTCTCATCACCTCCACCTCTCCCCAATCTCTCTCTCTCCTCGCCCTTCTCCCCTTCTCTCTTATCTCTCATTCTCGCGCTCTCTCTCTCTCTCTCTCTCTCTCTCTCTCTCTCTATTTATCTATCTATCTGAAAAAGAAAAGAAAAAAAAACAATAACCACATCATAAACAAAAAGAAAAAAAAAAGCTGTTAAAATAAATCCACGAAATATATTCATACCATCATTATTGTATTGGATTCTCCATTAATGGGATTCTGGCACTTATTTTCTCTAGGCTCGATATTTTGTTCTAAAAGTTGTTGTTTTTTTCTTATTATTATTCTTCTACGTGGTAATAATGTAAGAGCGAGAGGCATAGGAAGATTGGTAATAATGATTAGTGTTGATGATAACACTGTAAAGGTGGTGATGATTATGATGATGATGATGATGATGATGATGATGATGATGATGATGAGGATGAGGAGGAGGAGGAGGAGGAGGAGGACGGGGAGGAGGAGTAGGAGGAGAGGGAGGAGGATTATGATGATGATGATTATAAGGA
>NW_028234410.1:33678245-33680745 GCF_977035675.1 Penaeus japonicus
AATAAACAAAAACCAAACCAGTAACCAAACAACCAACGCAAAAATAACCAAAAAAAAAAAAAAAAAAAGGTGAAAAACGCAAATGGAAAAGAGTATATCCAGTCTGCTAAAAGAGCGCATATGGAAATCTCTTCCTCCTTCCTCGCAGCTCCTGAAGAAGGCCTTTGAAGGAGTCTCTAGGGGACCCTCGAGGGGAAATGTCACTCCCGAAAGCAACCGACGAAAAGGCTGCTCCCAGCGGCCCGGGATGGTCGTACCGAGGTCGTCCATCTCCCTCCCCTCCCCTCCCCTCCCTCCTCTTCCTCCTCCTCCTCCTCCTCCTCCTCTACTTCCTCCCTTGTACCCAGGATCCAGTACTCAAGCTGAGGGGCGGTTCGGGGAGAGTATGTTGTGATCTGGTCGTTGTTTTGGTCGTTTTTTTGTTTGTTTTTGCGTATAATGCTGAGATGCAAATACGATTCTATATTTTTTTTAATCTATAGTTTTTACATATATATTTGTAATTGAGTGTCCTTTATCACGTCCGTAAGTAGCTATACAAACTAGATGTATACATACGTAAATACCCTCTTCTTCAAATAAAGTGAAAGTGTATGAACATCCCCGTAGGGTTTTAACAGGCACAGGACATTTCGTGTCACATTAAAAGCCTGTATAAACAAGCAGTAATTACAGTAATGGCGGAAGGTGTCTCATTATGTAGATAAGGTGATGTCGAAAGGAAGGAAAGTGTTATTAGAGGTAATGGGACGAAAAGGTGCTATACAAGTGATAAAAGGGGACATTCTTCCGTTCACATCTTCCTGTTATTTCTGTGGTAGTAAAAATAATGACCATGATAGTAACGATCGTATTTTTTTTTTTTTTCTGTGAGTCTTATTTATGATAATGATAAGAATATCTTTGAGGTTAGATAAAGCATATAGAAGGGTAAAAACTCTGTATACTGACATAAAGCAGCGTTTCTTTATCTATTTCATGGTCTTAATATTTTTTTCAGGTAGACATATTTTTTTCCCTCTCACACACTCTCTTTCTTTCTTTCTCTTCCTCCCTCCCCTCCCCTCTCTCTCTCGCTCTCGCTCTCGCTCTCTATCTATCTATCTAACTCTATCTCTATGTCTGTATGCATACATACATACAGAAACATACACACACACCATACATTTATATATATATATATATATATATATATATATATATGTGTGTGTGTGTGTGTGTGTGTGTGTGTGTGTGTGTGTGTGTGTGTGTGTGTGTGTGTGTGTGTGTGTGTGTGTGTGTGTGTGTGTGTAGTAGCCTTGTCATCATGGTAGTAAAAGTTAACTAATGACGTATATTAGGTACAGACGCGGGCTTAGTATCTACTGGAAAAAAATATATATAGAGAGAAAATGTAAATTAAGACATATCGGTAACATTATTTTCAGATAGACTTCGTGGTACTACTCCATTTGCAACCCAGAGTAGCTCAAGGAGGTTCAGGAAATCTTCCCTGGAAAAGAAGAGGAAGAAAAAGAAAAAGAAAAAAAAAAGAGAAGAAATTGGTCGACTCCTCAAGCTGCGGTAAGAGCATGCTTTTCATTCGACTATTTCTTTTTTTTTTTCTTTTTTTTCTTTTTTATAATCTCAGAACCCCTCAAGACTGCTTACTAAGGTTCCCTCTGCTGACTCCCTCACCCTTCCCCTCACCTGCCCGACCCCCTTCTCGACCCCAATATTCCCCTCTGTCTACCCCTCCCCCCTCCCTACCTCCCTATGAATCCCTTCTCTTCCTTGTCACTGCTTCCTCAATAACGTCCTTCCCTGGCTAGAAAAAAGGAGGTCGACGGGAGAGTGCCAGGTAGGAGGGGGTCGACGGGAGAGTGCCAGGTAGGAGGAGGTCGACGGGAGAGTGCCAGGTAGGAAGGGGTCGAGGGAAGGAGGAGGTCGACGGGAGAGTGCCAGGTAGGAGGGGGTCGATGTGGGAGTGCCAGGTAGGAAGGGGTCGAGGGAAGGAGGAGGTCGACGGGAGAGTGCCAGGTAGGAGAAGGTCGATGGGAGAGTGCCAGGTAGGAAGGGGTCGATGGGGGAGTGCCAGGTAGGAGGGGGTCGATGGGGGAGTGCCAGGTAGGAGGTCGACGGGAGAGTGCCAGGTAGGAGGGGGTCGACGGGAGAGTGCCAGGTAGGAGGAGGTCGACGGGAGAGTGCCAGGTAGGAGGGGGTCGAGGGAAGGAGGAGGTCGACGGGAGAGTGCCAGGTAAGGGGGGTCAAGGGAAGGAATGCCAAGGGAGGAGAAGGTCAGGAGGGGTTTAGATGCGGTTTCCATAGAAGGGGAGGTCAAGGCGAGAGGAGTGCCAGGAGGTCGAGGGGCGGGGTGTCGATAGGGAAGAGAGGTCAGCAAGTGCCCCTCCCCTGACACTTCCCATCCGACCCCTCTCGACCCCTGGCTTTCCCCTTGTTTTTCTTTCCCTTGGCACTGTCTCCGCCGACCTCCATTTCCCTAGCCATCCCTTCTTGGTAC
>NW_028234410.1:33698245-33703245 GCF_977035675.1 Penaeus japonicus
TTATTTTTTTATTTTTTTATTGTTTCAAATCTATTTTCTTTTTTGGTAAATATCATGAGCGCTTTCATTTTGAATCAAGAACATGACCTTTCTGTTCTCATGATTTACATTAGAAATATCACACACACACACACACACACACACACACACATACAGTCACTCACTCCTTCACTCGCTCCCTCGATTCAAACACCCACACTCTCACTATAAACTCAAACTTTTCAATTCACTCTAACCTGATAAAACCCTCACACTTGAGACACTTACCGTCATGCACAAGAGCTATATACTCTCCCATGGCCTGACCTTAGCATGACCTTTCCTTATTGGTCATTTTCACTTGTGCTACCATCGTAAATTTGGCTGATTGGTATGGAGTGAATGCATTCAAATTTCTTTTCATGGCAGGAATATAATGTTCATGTTAAAAGGACTTAGTCATGCTGCTTGGGTAAAATTACACACTTATCGTTACAGCTGATTGTTCGTAATTTTAATGATTATTTGTTTTGGTGGTTCCCCTTTATGGTTTTGTATGATTAAAAGGTAAGGGAAGAGAGTTTGACCATTTATCTATCATTAATGAGAGTTATTATATGTTATATTTGCTCTTGTTATGCATAGCACCTTTGTATTGCTTCTCGTTCAATATATTATTTGTGTATGCTCATTGTGTACGTATTTGTGTGTGTTTCTCTTTGCCAAAGTGTGTGTGAGTGTCTGTGCCTGCACATCTGTATTTTTTTGCGTGCGTAATTGTTTGATTTTTGCATGATTGTATTTAGAGGTATGTCCCTAAACAATAAATAATAGTACAACCAATGAAAACGATATACAACACGCACCATAAGCATAACGCACAATACAATAGAAGCGCATCTATCGATACAGCCACGGAGAAATTCGGAATGTTCCTCGTCTCACATTCCTCCGCCCGTAAAATCTACGGGAATCCCCCCATGTTTGGGCCAGCTCACAGGGTGGCAATAATGTTCCCGTCAAGTACTATAGAGGGTGGGGTGGGGTGAGGGGAGGGGAGAGGAGGGGGGGGAGAATAGTATAAGGGTGGAGGGAATTGGGAGGGGCGAAACGTTTGGGCGTAGGGTGGGATAACCGAGAGGGTGGATTGAGGGTGAGGGTGAGGGTGAGGAGAGGGAGAGAGAAATGAAGGGAGTAGGTTGGGGTGGGTCCTACCACGGGAGGGGTAAGGAGGTGGGGAGAATTGCCTATTGTATTGGGGTGTCGCGGTGGGGGATGATATCACTTTATACAGCCCATTAATCACCAAGATTGAGTTAAGGAGGGACGAAGGGGGTGGATGGGTGGGGTGGAATAGGTTATAGTGGTCAGGAAAAAGGTGGGCCTTTTCGTGCGTCAGACCCCTTGTATGTGGGGGGGTGGGTGGGGGGGGCTGTTTGTATGTTTGATGTTAGTGTGATTCGTAGCTGGGTGTGTGTTTACATGTGTGTGAATGCGCATGTGAGGTGTATTTGTAATTGTGTGAGTCAGCAGTTATATTAGGATTTTTACACAGGGTGTACTCTTTCTCTCTCTCTAAATATATGTATATATATAATTACATATATATATATATATATATATATATATATATATATATATATATATATATGTTCATATATATATAGAGAGAGATATATATATATATATATATATACATGTATGTGTATATATATATATATATATATATATATATATATATATATATATATATGCTCATATATATATGTAGATATATATATGAGCATATCTATCTATTACTATCTATCTCTCTATCTATAGATATGTATATATAATATTATATATATATAATACATATATATATATATATATATATATTATATATATAATATATATATATATATGTATGTGTGTGTGTGTGTGTGTGTATGTATATATACATATATATATGCATGATATATACATATATGATATATACATACATATATATATGTATATATATATATACATATACATATACATATATATCTATGTATGCATATACGTACCTCAATTCCCACGTCAATGCCAGCAATTACACATGTATCTTGGAAAATAATCTCCTGGAGTCGGCAACACATTTCAAGAGCCGAATTGTGAAGGATCTTCCCCAAGACTTTAATCCGCCCGTTCGGCAAATTTCATAATGCAAATTTTTCTTACGAAGCGAAACGAAACGAACAAGAAATTTGCATACCTCTATTCAGAAGATGAGAGGAAAAAGCTAGAAGGAAAGAAGAAATAGAAACAGTATATGAATAGATAGATATGTCTCTCTCTATATCTATCTATCTATCAGTCTGTATATATATATATATATATATATATATATATATATATATATATATATATATATGTATCAGTATATATATATATATATCTATATATGTATATATATAGATTCTTATAGATAGATAGATATAGATATAGACACACACACACACACACACACACACACACACACACACACACACATATATATATATATATATATATATATATATATATATATATATTAATGTATATATATGTATGTATATGTATTTAAGTGAATATATATACATATACATATATACAAATACATACATACATATATATATATATATATATATATATATATATATATATATATATATATATATATATAAAGAGAGAGAGAGAAAAAAAAAAAGGGCAAGAGAACAAGAAATAGAGAAAGAGGGAGAAAAAGTGAGACATTCATGAGACAAGACAGATACCTCCCTCGTCCTCCTTTTTCTCTTTCTCTTTCTCTATTACTTTCAGCTGTTGATCTCTCTTTCTCTTTCTTATTTTCTGTTGTTTTCTTCTCCGTTCTTATTATAATTTCTTGTGATTCTCCATTTTTCTCTTCATCTTTTGTAGTTCACACTTTCCTTTTGATTTGATTCCCATTTTCTTTAGATATAGATAATCCCATTTTCTTTTAATGATCTCATTTTCTTTAAGTAATCCCGATTTCTTTTGGTTTTCCCATTTTCTTTAGATAATTCCATTCTCTTCTGATATCAATATTTTCTTTTAGATATTTTCATTTTCTTTCTATGCCCCCGCTTTCTTTTGATATTCCCTTTTTCTTTTATGTTTCTATTTTCTTTTGATATTTCCTTTTTCTATTGATATATATATATTTTTTCTTCTTTAGATATTCTCTATTTCTTTTGTAATGCCCATTTATTTAGTATTCCCATTTTCTGTTGATATCCCATTTTCTTTTGATACTCCTATTTTTTTTAAATAATACTATTTCCTTTTAATATTCTCTTTTCTTTTGATATTCCTAATTAGATTGATGATTCCATTATCCCCTAAATTTCCTCATTTTCCTCTCATCTTACCGAATCGAGCTTGAATTTATTTCCCCTTTTCATGATCTTTACATTTCCAAATTGTCTTTCTCATTCACATCGATCGTCTGTAACTTCCCTTCTTTTCTCCTTTTCCCTCTCGGCTTTCCCCTCTTGGCTTTCGCCTCTCAGCTTTCTCCTCCCCTCTTGCCTTTCCCCCCTCGGCTCTCCCCTCTTGGCTTCCCTCTTTCGAATTTCCCCTCTCGACTTTCTCTTTCCCTCTTACCTTTCCCCCCCTCGTCTTTCCCTCCTCGGCTTTCTCCTCCCCTCTTGCTTTTCCCCCCTCGGCTTTCCCCTCTCGGTTTAACCCTCTCGACTTTTCCCCCTCGTCTTTCCCGTCTCGACTTTCCCCCTCTCGGCTTCCAACTCTTAGCTTCCCCCCTCGTCTTTCCCCCCTCGAATCGTCCCTCTCGGCTTTCCCCCTCGGCTTTCCCTCCTCGTCTTTCCCCTCACGAATCGTCCCCCTCGTCTTTCCCCACTCGGCTTCCCCCCCTCGTCTTTCCCCCCTCGTCTTTCCCCTCTCGGCTTCCCCCCCTCGTCTTTCCCTCCTCGTCTTTCCCCCCTCGGCTTTCCCCCTCGTCTTTCCCCCCTCGGCTTTCCCCCTCTCGTCTTTCCCCCCTCGTCTTTCCCCCCTCAGCTCTCCCCCCTCGGCTTTCCCCACTCGTCTTTCCCCCCTCGAATCGTCCCTCGTCTTTCCCCTCCCCTCTTGCCTTTCCCCCCTCGTCTTTCCCCCCTCGTCTTTCCCCTCTCGGCTTCCCCCCCTCGTCTTTCCCTCCTCGACTTTCCCCTCTCAGCTTTCCCTCCTCGTCTTTCCCCCCTCGGCTTTCCCCTCCTCGGCTTTCCCCCTCTCAGCTTTCACCCCTCTTAGCTTCCCCCTCTCGTCTTTCCCCCCTCGAATCGTCCCTCTCGGTTTTCTCCTCTCGGCTTTCCCCTCTCGGCTTTCCCGCCTAGACTTTCCCCCCTCGGCTTTCCCTCCTCGTCTTTCCCCTCTTGGCTTCCCCTCCTCGTCTTTCCCCCCTTAGCTTCCCCCTCTCGTCTTTCCCCTCTCGTCTTTCCCACCTCGTCTTTCCCCCCTCGGCTTTCCCCCCCTCGGCTTCCCCCTTTCGGCTTTCTCCTCCCCTCTTGCCTTTCCCCCCTCGTCTTTCCCCCCTCGTCTCTCCCCTCTCGGCTTTCCCCTCACACTCCTCCCTTCCAAATGTTCCTCCTGACAGACAACCGCTGTCCAACACGTTACACGGTGTGCGAACAAAATCATTCTGCCATTAGGGAGGGACCGAATTGCAGAGTGCTCTTTATCTATGTGTTTGCGTTTTGTTTTTGTTTGGTTGTGTGTGTTTGTTGGGTGTATTTGTGTGTGTGTGTTTGTGTGTGTGTGTGTGTGTGTGTGTGTGTGTGTGTGTGTGTGTGTGTGTGTGTGTGTGTGTGTGTGTTGTGCTTGTCTGTTGGTTTGTCTATTTCTTTGTGTGTGTATGATCGTGTGTGTGTATATATATATATAATATATATACATATATGTATATATATGTATAAATAAATATATATATATTACATATATATAAATATATATATATATATATATATATATATATATATATATATATATATTTATATTCATAC
>NW_028234410.1:33710745-33713245 GCF_977035675.1 Penaeus japonicus
GGGGGAGGGAGGGGGGGGGGAGGGGGGGGGGGGGGGGGGGGGGGGGGGGGGGGGGGGGGGAGGGGGGGGGGGGGGGGAGGGGGGGGGGGGGGGGGGGGGGGGGAGAGGGGGGAGGGGGTGGGGGGGGGGGGAGGGGGGGGGGAGAGGGGGGGGGTGGAGGGGGGGGGGTGGGGGTTAGGGGGGGGGTAGGAGGGGGGAGGGGAGGAGTGGGGGGGGGTAGGGGGGGGGGAGGGGGGAGGGGGGAGAGGGAGGGAGGGGGAGGGGGGGGGGGGAGGGAGGAGGGGGGGGGAGAAGAGGGGGGGGGGAGGGGGGAGGGGGGGGGGGGGGATAGGGGAGAGGGGGGAGGGGGGGGGGAGGGGGAGGGGGGGAGGGGAAGGGGGGGGGGGGGGGGGGGGGGGGGGGGAGGGGGAGGGGGGGGGGGGGGGGGGGGGGGGGGGGGGGGGGGGGGGGGAGGGGGGGGGGGGGGGGGAGGGGGGGGGGGGGGGGAGGGGGGGGGGGGGGGGGGGGGGGGGGGGGGGGGGGGGGGGGGGGGGGGGGGGGGGGGGAGGGGGTGGGGGGGGGGGGGGGGGGGGGGGGGGGGGGGGGGGGGGGGGTGGGGGGGGAGGGGGGGGGGGGGGGGGGGGGGCGGGGGGGGGGGGGGGGGGGGGGAGGAGGGGAGGGGGGGCGGGGGGGGGGGGGGGGGGGGGAGGGGGGGGGGGAGGGGGGGGGGAAGGAGGGGGGGGGGGGGGGGGGGGGGGGGGGGGGAGGGGGGGGTGGGGGGAGGGGGGGGGGGAGGGGGGGGAGGGGGGGGGGAGGGAGGGTGGGGGGGGGGGGGGGGGGGGGGGGTGGGTGGGGGGGTGGGGGGTGGGGGGGGGGGGGGGGGGGGGGGGGGGGAGGGGGGGGGAGGGGGGGGGGGGGGGGAGGGGGGGGGGGGGGGGGGAGGGGGGGGGAGGGGGGGGGGGGGGGGGAGGGGGGGGGGGGGGGGGGGAGGGGGGAGGGGGGGGGGGGGGGGGGGGGGGGGGGGGGGGGGGGGGAGGGGGGGGGGGAGGAGGGGGGAGGGGGGGGGGGGGGGGGGGGGGGGGGAGGGGGGGGGGGGAGGGGGAGGGGGAGGGGGGGGGGGGGGGAAAAAAAGGGGGGGGGGGGGGGGGGGGGGGGGAGGGGGGGGGGGGGGGGGGGAGGGGGGGGGGGGGGGGGGGGAGGGGGGGGGGAGGGGGGGGGGGGGGGGGGGGGGGGGGGGGGGGGGGGGGGGGGTGGAGGGGGGGGGGGGGGGAGGGGCCGGGGGGGGGGGGGGGGGGGGGGGGGGCGGGGGGGGGGGAGGGGGGGGGGGCGGGGGGGAGGGGAGGGGAGAAGGGGGGGGAGGGGGAGGGGGGGGGGGGGGAGGGGGGGGGGGGTGGGAGGGGGGGGGGAGGGGAGGGGGGGGGGGGAAGGGGGGGAGGGGGGGGGGGGGCGGGGTGTCGGGAGAGGGGGGGGGGGGAGGGGGGGGGGGTGGGGAGGGGGGGGTGGGGGGGGGGGAGGGGGGTGGGTGGGGGGGGGGGGGTGTGGGGGGGGGGAGGAGGGGGGGGGGGTTGGGGGAGGGGGGGGTTGGAGGATTGTGTGGTGGGAAGGGGGGGGGGAGTTTTTGGAGGTGGGGGGAGTGGAGGATGGGGGGGGAGGGGAGGGTCGTTAGAGGGGGGGTGGGGGGGGGCAGGGGTGAGGTGGGAGGGGGGGGTGTTGGGGGGGGTTTTAATTGGGGGGGGAGGGGGGGGTGGAGGGGGGGTGGGTTGGGGGGGAAACGGAAAGGGAGGAGGGTGAGGGGTGGTGAGGTTGGGGGGGTGGAGGGGGGGGAGGGGGAGAGGGAGTGAGGGGGTGGAGGGGGGAGGGAGGGAGGGAGAGGGGAGGAGGGGGGGGGGAGGGGGGGAGGAGGGAGAGGGGAGGGGGGGGGGGGGGGGGGGGGGGGGGGGAGAGGAGGGGGAGGGAGGGGGGAGGGGAGGGGAGAGGGGGGGAGGGGGGGGGGGGGGGGGGGGGGGAGGGAAGAGGAGGGAGGGGGGGGGGGGGGGGGGGGGGGGGGAGGGGGGAGGGGAGGGGGGGGGGGGGGGGGGGGGGGGGGCGACAGGGCACAAGGAAGGGGAGAGGAGAGGTGAGGGGAGAGGGGGGAGTGACAGGGCACAAGGAAGGGGAGAAGTTTTGGAAGACAAAATCGATCGAGGTGTATGTGTTTACACCGGCGCTTAACATCGAAATCTACTTAGAACGTTTAAGTGACGAGCAAAAGGATGAAAAGGGACCTTTATTTTTTCCCCGCGGGGTTAAAAAAATCAAGCATCATTAAACATGGATTTTTTTTTTTTTTTTTTTTAATAGCAGATCTATACATTCATCATAATTAATTCATTATCAATTATTCATCAAATACTCCCTAACCCCCCCTTTTTAAACAGTGATTATACACAATGAAATTTCTAAGAGGTGCTGAAAACAGTAAAAACAACTTGCCGGGGGGAAAAAAAATGATGCTGATGTCGGACGCGTACGTAGCGTTAGT
>NW_028234410.1:33718245-33720745 GCF_977035675.1 Penaeus japonicus
ACCAACCACCCTCTACCACAACTACCACAACCAACCACCCTCTACCATCAACCACCCTCTACCACAACTACCACAACCAACCACCCTCTACCATCAACCACCCTCTACCACAACTACCACAACCAACCACCCTCTACCACCAACCATCCCCTATCACAACTGACCGCAACTAACAATACCACAAAACGCCGCCCACGCCTTTCCAGCGCCCATGCCATCCACGCCTCGAGGCCTTTTGACACCTCATCAAGCCGAAATTCAGCAGATAATTCCCGGTCGCGCTTGAACCTAATTCTAGTTGAGTTTCCCCTCCGCACGCTGATAGGATCAATTTTGGGGATTTTTCCTTTTTTTTTTTTTTTTTTGAGAGAGAGGGGGGTCTGGTTTATTTTTTTCGGGGGGTGGGGGTGGGGGGTATGGGGAGTTATGTTTTTGGGTAGGTCTGTTTTTCTTTTCTTTTTTTTTTGTGTGTGTGTGGGGTGGGGGGTGGGGGTGGGGGGAGATTTATGGAATAGGAGGAGAATGGAGGTAGAGGTAGAGGGGGGAAGGGGGAGGGGTGTGATGGGAGAAGAGAAGGAGGGGGATGATGATGATGATGATGATGGAGGAGTGGGGTATAGGAGAAAACGGGGGGGAGGGGGAGGGGTGTTTAGAAGTAGGGGAAGGGGGGGATCCATGAGGGAATGGGGAATATGGAAGGAGAGAGATATAATAATGATGATATCTATGATGATGATAATCAGACTAATGATAGTAATAATGATGATGATAATAATAATGATAATGATAATAATAATAATAATAATAATAATAATAACAATAATAATAATAATGATAATAATAATAATAATAAAGATAATGATAATGATAATAATAATAATAATAATAATAATAATAATAATAATAATAATAATAATAATAATGATAATAATAATAATGATAATAATAATAGTAATAATGATAATAATGATAATGATAATTTTGATGATAACAATGATAATAATAAGAAAAATAATGGTGATCATAATAATGTTGATAACAAATAGATATAACAATAAAGATAACATTAGTAATAATGATAACAATGCTATCAAAACCATTACTTTCATTACCATAATTGATATCATCAATATTATCAATAATAATTACTAAATAAAATACCTGCTATCTACACGACAATGCTTTCTTATTAAAAAAAACAAAACAAGTAAACCAGAACATTAAAAAAATAACAAGAAAAACAGCAAAGAATAGGTGACAAAAGAAAGAAAAGAGAGAAGTGTAATATGAAGTGTTCGAAAGGCCCTTCGTGTGACATGAATTTTGGTTGCGCAAGTTAATTTTCCCTATTGTCCTTCTCATATGAATATTGAACACCCGCAGCCAGGTTTAATGAAGACATAGATTCTATGAAAGGCTCGCGGTGGAATTTTTGATGCCCGTGCAATATTCGCTGAAATGCAACGTTTTTGCATTACTGGACTAGGGTCATTTGCGTGCGGGACAGGGTGGGAGGGGGGGGGGTGATGTGGGCGATTTAGTACGGATGTAGGCTGTGAAATGATTTAATTATGTGTGTCTATCTATCTGGTTATGTGCCTATCTCTCTCTCTCCCTCTCTCTATCTTTCTGTCTTTCTATTTATTTATTTATTTATCTATGTATGTATATATATATATATATATATATATATATATATATATATATATATATATATATATGTGTGTGTGTGTGTGTGTGTGTGTGTGTGTGTGTGTGTGTGTGTGTGTGTGTGTGTGTGTGTGTGTGTGTGTGTGTGTGTATGTGTGTGTGTGTGTGTGTGCGTGTATATATATATATATATATATATATATATATATATATATATATATATGTGTATAAAAATATATATATATATATATATATATATATATATATATATATATATATATATATATATATATATATATATATATATATATATATATATATATATATATGCATATGTATATATATATTAATAATGCATATTATTATTATATTAATACACTAATCAACATTCCTGTATCCTCTCAAAAAAACGCACAACATAACCAAACAGAAACACACACACACAGAGACCCAAACACACGCATCCAAACCCACACACACACAGACACACATACACCTGCTACGCACTCCCCTTCCGATCTGTCTTATGAGTCACAGCCGAAAGAATCACACACGCTGACACACACAAGATGAACTCAGGGCAAGAGAGGGGAAGGTGGAGAATCGGGATGAGGGGAGAAGAAGGGGGCCGGGTGAGGGGAGGAGAAGGGGGCCGGGTGAGGGGAGGAGAAGGGGGCCGGGTGAGGGGAGAGGAAGGGGGGCGGGTGAGGGGAGAGGAAGGGGGGCGGGGGAGGGGAGAGGAAGGGGGCCGGGTGAGGGGAGAAGAAGGGGGCCGGGTGAGGGGAGAAGAAGGGGGCCGGGGGAGGGGAGAGGAAGGGGGCCGGGTGAGGGGAGGAGAAGGGGGCCGGGG
>NW_028234410.1:33728245-33730745 GCF_977035675.1 Penaeus japonicus
GGGCGGTGATTCCGATGTAAGATGTATTGTTTATTGATTATGATTATATTACATTGAAGTAATTATGACTATAGTTATATTGGTATAATTTACATCTACAATTACGGTCACAATATTAATGATGATGAAAATTATATTAATTAAGCTGATGATAATGATCATGATAATGATCGTAACAGCAATCGTTACGAGGATAATAAAAGGATAATGATGATAATGATATTTATAATGATGATAATAACAATAACGATAATTACAATGATAATGAGTTATGATAATAATGATGATGATGATGATAACAAGAGTAATAATAATTATAAGATAATTTATACAGTGATGATGATGATAATAATATCAACGATGATAATAATAATGAAGATGATGATATTAACAATTGTAATGTTAGCCATGAAAACAATGTTAATGAGGATAATATTCATTATAATAATAATGATGGTAAAAAAAAAAATTGATGAGGATGATTTTCATAATGGCAATACCAGTGACGATGATAATAATGAAATCATAATAATGGTAATGATAATAATGATATTAATGATAATGATAATAGTGATGATGATAGTAATGATGTGTATAACAATGATACTGATAATAATGATACTAATAACATTGATAATGACAATAATGATAATGCTAATAATTATAATGATAACAAAGATGATAATGATAATGATAATCATTATGATACCTATAATGATAATCATTATGATACCTATAATGATAATCATTATGATACCTATAATGGTAATAATAAGAGCAATAATAATGATGATAATGATAACAATGATAATGATATCAATAATGACAATAATGATAATAACAATGATGATGATTATAATGATAACAACAAGAGTGAAGATAATAACATTAATGTGAATGATAATGATGATAACTTTTTGTTGCTAGGAAACATTTGCCTTTTGGAACCCAGAGAAGAGCTAATAGATTAGTCTTGTAAACACCTTAATGAGTATTATTTGTTCTGGTGTCTTTGTCATGTTTTTGTGTATGAGTCATGACAGGATGTGCAAAATGGTACGATGATCTCTCTTTCTTTCTCTCTCTCTCTTTCTTTCTTTCTCTCTCTCTCTCTCTCTCTCTCTCTCTCTCTCTCTCTCTCTCTCTCTCTCTCTCTCTCTCTCACTCTCCCTTATTCTAACTATCTATGTATATATATTCTATATACATATATTTATGGCTATCGTTTTTACTCTTTCTCACTCTTCCTCTCTCTCTCTCTCTCTCTCTCTCTCTCTCTCTCTCTCTCTCTCTCTCTCTCTCTCTCTCTCTCTCTCTCTCTCTCTCTCTCTCTCTCTCTCCCTCTCTCTCTGTCTGTCTGTTTCTCTCTCTCACTCTAGCTCCTCCCTACCATAACCAAATCAAACATCGGGTCAGATTTCAATGATATCGATAGCCCATACTTCGTTTACACTCCTTGGCAACGATACCAAACATCAGTAAAAACCACTTGCCAACCACTCAGAAAAAGCAAAGAACAACAAAAGTACCTCCCTCCCCTCCCCACTCATCCCCCCCAAAAAAAAAATAAAAAACAATAAAGAAATCAATAATAACAATAATATCAAAACACACACACATGCAGTAATAATCCTTAACCTTTTCCTTAGTGTGTGTCCTTAGTATCTATAGTGTCCTTAGTGTATGTCCTTAGTATCCATAGTGTCCTTAGTGTGTGTACTTAGTGTTTTTAGTGTCCATAGTGTTCTTAGTGTCCTTAGTGTGTGTCCTTAGTGTCCATAATGTCCTTAGTGTGTGTCCTTAGTATCCATAGTGTCCTTAGTGTATGTCCTTAGTATCCATAGTGTCCTTAGTGTGTGTACTTAGTGTTTTTAGTGTCCATAGTGTTCTTAGTGTCCTTAGTGTGTGTCCTTAGTGTCCATAATGTCCTTAGTGTGTGTCCTTAGTGTCCATAGTGTCCTTAGTGTGTATCCTTAGTGTGTATCCTTAGTGTGTATCCTTAGTGTCCATAGTGTCCTTAGTGTCCATAGTATCCTTAGTGTGTGTCCTTAGTGTCCATAGTGTCCTTAGTGTTCTTAATGTCCCTAGTGTGTATCCTTAGTGTCCTTATTGTGTGTCCTTAGTGTCCATAGTGTGTACGTACATACAGCCTAACGACCTTAGAAGCTTCACCACAACACCAAGTCAGCACTGGCTTCGTGTGGCATCTTCCGGTCGGTTTCCTCTCGGTTCCCGATCGGTTCCCAGTCGGTTCCCGGTTCTGTCCCCGGCTCTTTGAAGATGTATCACCCGGAGACAATTGGAAACCATTAATGACGTCATTATCGTTATGTGTAATGTGTGATCGTTTACCGAGGAAGGGAAGCGAGGCTAGAGGCATGGAATTGTGTGTGTGTGTGTCTGTGTGTGTGTGTGTGTGTGTGTTTGGTTGTTTGCTGTTTTGTGTGCGTGATTGTGTGTGTGTGTGATTGTGTGTGTGTGTGTGTGTGTGTGTGTGTGT
>NW_028234410.1:33735745-33738245 GCF_977035675.1 Penaeus japonicus
GTAAAGCGACGAATCTTATGGGAGAGAGAGAGAGAGAGAGAGAGAGAGAGAGAGAGAGAGAGAGAGAGAGAGAGAGAGAGAGAGAGAGAGAGAGAGAGAGGGGGGGGGAGGAAGAAGAGAAGAGAGAGAGAGAGAGAGAGAGAGAGAGAGAGAGAGAGAGAGAAAGAGAGAGAGAGAGAGAGGCATCGGACTCCCCCGACAAGCGACACGGTCCCAGAGGCGTCGTGACAATTTACAGATACCATCATAGTGACAGTTTGTTGCTGTAACCGCCCTGTGCTGGTCTGGCTAAACATTTCAAATGAAAAATGTTCGCCGAGTTTTCCAACTGAAATGCCTTTCTTCAAACATCGCGGTAAAATGACGAAAGTTATGTTGATACTCCCTTACAGCAGTTTAGTATTTGATATATTTATTCATCACAATTTAGCCCCTCCTCCGATTTCCTTTTTCTTTTTTCTCGAAAATCCACCAATAACTGAGGGAAATACCGAAATATATAACCATTAGATAAAAAAAATAATAATAATTCAAATACTACAAAAACAAAAAACTCAAACGTGCAAGAGAATCCATCATCTGCAAAGATACACACACAAGCAACATTAGCAATGACGGCACGCGGTCAGAACAGAGCTGTCTTCGGCAAGGGTGGCGGCGTCCTGGCGTCTATCACATGATAACATCAACAGGAGGTCGTTACGTAGCACTAAACACCCTGTTACTGCTCGACACACGCTCCAAACTTTTCCTGCTGCCGCTATCTCGGGGCGAGTCTCCTGCTGCGTTCCTCTCGTTGCTTGCTTGCTTGCTTGCAGGATGCTGGGAAGGGATGCTGGCGAGATGGGAGGATGTAGGGAGAGATAGGATGGCTTGAGGATTGCAGGGCAGATTAGGTTGGCAGGTGTGAGTGAGTGATCGGTGAGTGATTTTTCGTAAGGAGGGATGTGTAATCTAAAGGAATGTATATATATATATATCCTTTTTGTATATCCTTTTTGTATTGATTTATCAGATGAGAAATAATGTGTGTGCGTGATATTAATTTTGTTTCAAGAATAGAGGAGAGCTGATAGATAGCACAGGTATACACATATTACAAATTAGATTTTGAGAATCATGTAAATCATGTATCTTCTTATTATCAACAATTGCTGTTATCAATACCATATTTGTGTCTGAAAAAAAATATATATATATATATACATATAATAAAATGCTGATATCATACGTTAATTAAGATGGAAATCATCACTATATTTCAGAATCGGTTCACTTCGTCAACAAAAAATTAATACACTAAAACATTTATCACAGCTGCAAAGTTTACATACAAGCACTAGATATATATGATATGTTGATTCCTCTAAATATTTCTCCATAATCGGTTCACATCTAAACAAATTTGCAATGCTATATTGACTGCCAAATGCCACATTTACATCGTTTATATCACATGTTAATTTTTTTTCAACATATGATTCCCGAGAGACACGCTTTCGACAACAGCATAATGTTTCGAAAACATCATACACTTCGTATTTCATTTTTATCTTTTGCAATGGTGATTATATGAAATATTCGAATAGGATAAATCGTAAGAGAAGAGAGAGAGAGAGAGAGAGAGAGAGAGAGATAGATAGATAGATAGATAGATAGAGAGAGAGAGAGAGAGAGAGAGAGAGAGAGAGAGAGAGAGAGAGAGAGAGAGAGAGAGAGAGAGAGAGAGAGAGAGAGATGTGGATGTAGTTGTATGTGGATGTAGTTGTATGTGGATGTAGTTGTATGTGGATATAGTTGGATGTGGATGTTGGGTGTTAACGGGATTTTTTTAAGCATAGAGAATCCTAAATTTAGATTCTATACAGTAAGACATCTCGAGACAATTATATTACTAGTTACATCATAGCATAAGTTATGATAGTAAATCAAATAGATAATGATAATGACAATAAAGATCACATTAATGGCGAGCCCAAATGATTATAATAAAAAAAATATTGACATTGATAATAACAACAATATCACAACCATCAATACTACAACAAACAACACCAACAATAACCCACGATACCAACAACGATGATCCTCATTGCAAATTGCAATACCAACAAACCAACTATCTCAGTTTACTCGCCACAGAAGGCCGGGTCGTGGAGGCGCCGAGGAAACGTTCCAGACGATGCGTTTTAACCAACGTTTATGTGACGTCCACGTTTTACGGCTGTTCCAATGGCATTTTCTGTCTCGGCTCTGTTCGTTCTTCGTCCTTTCGTCCTTTCGTGACTGTGTGGTGTTGGAGGTGAGGGGAAGGAGGAGGTGGAATAAGAGGAGGAAGAGGAAGAGAGGAGGGGGTGGATTAAGAGGAGAAGGGGGTGGAATAAGAGGAGAAGGGGATGGAATAAGAGGAGAAGGGGAAAAGAGAGGAAGGATTGGAATAAGAGAAGGGGAAAAGAGAGGAGGAAGAGGAAGAGAGGAGGGGGTGGAATAAGAGGAGGAA
>NW_028234410.1:33745745-33748245 GCF_977035675.1 Penaeus japonicus
TTTACTTTTGACTCCCACATCTCGTCTCTAAAGGAAGCCAAGTGGATGATAGAGCTCGAGGATGTTCCTGGGATTCAGCGCCTCGTGGGCATCTGTCCCGAGCGGTTCATGCTGTTATCGGAATACGGCGGCCCGACCCTGCAAAAGGTTCTGAGGACGGAAGGCGCTCTGACGCCGAAGCAGTGGATCCAGGTAGCAATAAAGCTCGCAGAGGCCTTCCAGGGCATGCACTCGTGTGACATCATTCATAACGACATCAAGAGCGATAACATCTGTGTCGCCATAGTTGGCAATAGCTTTAAGGTCACCCCGATAGACTTCGGTCTCGCTCGGAGGGCAGGTGAGGTCATCAAGAGGCGTGGAAAGTTTTCGATAACGAGGCACTACGCACCCGAATTTTACCAGGAGAGTCAGGGCGCCAGATGCAGCAGCCTCTCAGACATCTACGCTATCGGAAGGGTCATCTATCAGATCATGCAAGTCCTAAATTTTAAGATCAAGACACCGTTGATTTCCAAATGGGTAAATAAAAGCCAGAGTCTTTGCCCCACAGACCGTTACACCATGAGCGAACTCTTGGTAGCTCTCAAGCAGGAACTGAGGCTCATGAAGCTGTGCATGTGAGAGGAGGGGATACGCTCTCAACACCGGATTCTGCCTGGATGCCAATACGGATTTGAGTATAGGTAATCTTCAAAAACTCTTTGATTTATTAAAAAAAAAAAAAAAAAAAAAAAAAAAAAAAAAAAAAAAAAAAAAAAAAAAAAAAAAAAAAAAAACAATATATATATACATTATAAGAAAATGATGATAATAATAATAACAGCAGCGAATTCTGCCTGGATGCATTGTCATCCAGGCAGAATCCGCTGCTTTCACAATGAAAAAAAAAAATAAATAAATAAAGAAAAACAATCATCATAATTAAATGATAATGATAATAATAATAACGCATCTTTGATTTATCAATAATAAATTTGGAAAATAATGACATCGGATATGTTTGTTATATGAATCGAAAGGTTGAACCATTTTTTCATATCTATGTTCGCATTCACACACACAGACAGATAGATAGATAGATGGATATATAGCTAGACCTACATACATATATCTGTAAAACAGATATAAATCAAATACAGACATAAATAAAGATAGATAGATAGACAAAACAGATATAAATCAAATACAGATATAGGTAAAACACATATAGATCAAATAAAGATATAAATAAAACAGACACAGATCAAATACTGATATAGATAAAAAATATATAGATAGACAAATACACGTGTGTGTAATAATAAAAAAAATAAAAGATAATCCCATCCGTAAAAGTATCAATTTCATGCTTCACTAAAAGATCGGCAAACATTCTAATTGCTCTCAAAACACGAGCCATTAGACCCCTTAGATGGTTGGCTAACTATCAAACGAGATTTAACTCCAGCAGCGCTTTGGTGCGAGGTGTATTAGAAGGGGGGGAGTGTGAAGGGGGAAGTGTGAAGGGGGCATGTGTGAAGGGGGAAGTATGAAAGGGGCATGTGTGAAGGGGGGAGTGTTGTATTTGAAGGGGAAGTGTGAAGGGGGGGGAAGTGTGAAGGGGGGGAGTGTGAAAGGGAAGTGTGAAGGGGGCATGTGTGAAGGGGGGAAGTATGAAGGGGGGAGTGTTGTATTTGAAGGGGGGATGTGTGAAGGGGGGGAGTGTGAAAGGGGAAGTGTGAAGGGGGGAAGTATGAAGGGGGGATGTGTGAAGGGGGGAAGTGTCAAGGGAGGAAGTGTCAAGGGAGGAAGTGTGAAGGGGGGAGTGTTGTATTTGAAGGGGGGAAGTGTGAAAGGGGAAGCGGGCAGGGAGGAAGAGGAGCCGAAGGGAAGAGGGGGGGGGAGAGGTTAAAAGGGCGGAGTCAAAATAGATTATCAATTTGTACCTCCGCCATTCGTCCAACATACAAATTAACGATGCCAGGGATGGAGTGAGCGGTGCGTGGGGATAAATGTGCGTGTGTGTGTTTGTGTGTGTGTGTGTGTGCGTATGAGAAAATGTGTGTTTGTGTGTGAAAGTGTGTGTGCGTATAAGAAAATGTATGTGTGTGTGTGTGAAAGTGTGTGTTTGTATAAGAAAATGTGTGTGTGTGAAAATGTGTGTGTGTGTGAAAATGTGTGTGTGTGAAAGTGTGTGTGCGTGTGAAAGTGTGTGTGCGTATGAGAAAATGTGTGTGAATGTGAAAGTGTGTGTATGTGTGTAAAAGTGTGTGCGAATGTGAAAGTGTGCGCATGTGAAAAAGTGTGTGTGTGAAAGTGTGTGTCTGTGTGTGCGTGAAAGTGAGAGTATGTGAGAAAGTGTGTGTGGATGTGAAAGTGTGTGCATGTGAAAAAGTGTGTGTGTGTGAAAGTGCGAGTGTGTGTGTAAATGTGTGTGTGTGTGTGTGTGTGTGCGTGTGAAAGTATGTGTAAATATGGGTGTCTGCTTGTGTAAATGTGTGTGTATGTCTGTGTGTGT
>NW_028234410.1:33755745-33758245 GCF_977035675.1 Penaeus japonicus
TTTCTTCTCCTCCTCCTCCTCCTTCTCATCTTATTCCTCCTCGGTTCGCTAACCTCACCTCATCTTCCTCGATCACTTTTAGATTAATTTCATCCCCCATGATTGATGAGCACGAAGTCGTATCTTAATGTCTCTACGGTTCACTAAAATGTGCTGACTCATCGCGGCCGTCATGTCGATGTTTTACCTCTAGGGAATGGCAGATGTGTTACGGGCTTGTTTTTGTTGTTTTTTTATGTTATATATGTGTTTTTGTTATTTTGTCATTCTTGATGTTTATTATGTGTTTTTGTTGTTTTGTCAATTTTGTTGTTATTTATGTTTTTGCTGTTATATATATGTTTTTGTTGTGTATGTTGTTTTGTTGTTATCTAAATGTTTAATTTGTTATATTTGTTGTTTTTGTCATTTATGAGTTTATGTTGTTTGCCTTACTTTTATTGGTATTTATGTGCTTTTGTTGTTTTTGTTGTTATTTTTTATTGATATCCATGTTGTTATTGCGGTTGTTACTGCAATTATCAGCATTACTGATATTGATGATGTCATCATTATCATCATCACTATTATCATTACCAATATCATCTCTGTTATTATTGGTAGTCACTATTATTAATATCATTATCATTGTCGTTGTTATTAATTATCATTATCATCATCATCTTCATTATTGTCATTATTTTTATTATCATTACTATTGTTTATATCATTTATCCTTATTAATATCATTTTATTTTTTATCATCATTGTTGTTGTTATCATAATTATCATTACTATTATGGTACTGGTTATTATCATCGTTACTATCATTATCATCATCCTTATTATCATCATTGCTATAATCATTATCATAATCATCATTATCATCAACATCAGCTTCAACGTCATCATTATTACTATTACTATCTTCGTGGTGTTGACTAGCATTTGGAAGAGCAAACGCAAAGCCCTTGATATAATAGACAGAGAGCAATGACAATGATAAATAAAACTGACAGTGTCAACTCTCGAGAAAAAAAGTCATACAATACAACAATTCAGATTTGGGGCTGACGTTTAGGTTACCTTATGGCTAAAACATATTGGACTTTTTTTTTTAATCATTATTGTTACTATGAGTTCTATTTTGTCACATCAATATCAATACTACTATCATTATCTCTATTTTGAAACTAGACATAACGCTAAAATAATATGTATATATATATATATATATAGATATATATATATATATATATATATATAATTAATATATTATATATATATATACAATATATATATATATAATAATATATAATTTTTTTTTTTTTTTTTTTTTTTTTTTTTTTTACCATCGTATGCTCATCATTATTTGTTTGGTTATATGAAAATGTTATACAAAATCAAATCCTCGATAGATACAGTACGTATGACAGTCCCTTGATGAATATAAATGTTCAAAAGCTTGACATGTACATAATTAATGGAAGGAGATATATAACCATATGCTAACAAAACAATAAAAAAGAGAAATAGATATGAATATGGGAATACCTCTTTTTCTGAAACTGATGATAAAATAAAACACTTGATTATCGATGGTCAGATACTCCCCCCTTTCTCCCGAGGTGTTTTTCTATTGTAATATACTAAAAATATTACTGAATTGTATACTGATTATTTCCTTTTCCAATCTGTACTTTACTTAACATTTCCATTTTTCCTCAGACACTAAGAATGAGAACTAGGTATTCTGGAACGTTTCACATGCTACATACACTAAGTTGCTCTGCCTTGATGGAAGGAAATATTGCACTTACAGATATTTCTGACGATTTCTTATCAGTAACACTAAATAGACATATATTCATTTTTGGGCTAATCAGGAATGCATTTTTTTTTCTATTTAGTATAATACATGTTTAATATGGTATAATACATGTATAATATGGTATAGACCTTTTATAGGATATAGTATAGTACATATATAAAGTATAACACAGCAACCGATATATACAAGACTCGAGATTCTACATGCATTTTTTTTCTCCAATATTGTGCCGCCAAAGTTTCTGGAAAATTCAAAATATTGCCGTAGGGGAGAATGAAAAATATTCATCTTCACTCACATTAATACAAAAATCCCAGCCATCAAAGACAGGAATAATGATGTTGACACTTTCGGTGCACGACCCTTTTCCCTTTCGCAAAAGAGGGGGAGGGAGAGAGAGACAGAGAGAGTAAAAGAGAGAGAGAGAAATAGAGAGTGAGAGAGAGAGAGAGAGAGAAAGAGAGAGAGAGAGAGAAATAGAGAGAGAGAGAGAGAGAGAGAGAGACAGAGAGAGAGAGAGAGAGAGAGAGAGAGAGAGAGAGAGAGAGAGAGAGAGAGAGAGAGAGAGAGAGAGAGAGAGAAAGAAAAAGAGACAGAAAGAGAAAAAGAGAGAGAGCGCGATGAGGAGAAAGAAAAAGTAAGAAAGAGAGAGAGATAGAGAGAGAGACCGAAAGACAGACAAAAATAGAT
>NW_028234410.1:33798245-33800745 GCF_977035675.1 Penaeus japonicus
GATGGGGCGGAGGGGGTGGAGGGGAGGAAGGGGAAGAAGGAGAGACGGGGGGGCGGGGGGGCTAATGGGGGGGGGACCGGAGGGAGTGGGAGGGGGGAGAGGGCTGGCAAGGAGGGGGAGCGGGGGGGAAGGGAGGGAGGGGTGGGCGGAGGGTGCGAAGAAGGAGGGGGCGGGGGGGGGGGCCCGGGTGGGGGGGAGGGAGGGGGGGGGGGGGGAGGGGGAGGGGGGGGGGGGGGGGGCGTGAGTGAGGGGGGGGGGAGGGGGGGGAGGGGGGGGGGGGGGGGGGGAGGAGAGGGGGGGGGAAGGGGGGGGGAGAGGGAGGGGGGGGGGGGGAGGGGGGGGGAGAGGGAGGGAGGGGGGGGGGGGGGAGGGGGGGAGGGGGGGAGGGGGGGGGGGGGAGGGGGGGAGGGGGGGGGGGAGGGGGAGAGGGAGGGAGGGAGGGGAGCTGATGGAGGAGGGGGAGAGGGGAGGGTGGAGGGGGGGGGGGGGAAGGGGGGGAAGGGCGTGGAGGTGGGGGGGGCAAAAAGGGGGGGGGAGGGAGGTGGGGGGGAGGAGGGAGAGAGGGGGAGGGAGGGGGGGGGGAGGGGGGGAGGGGCGCGGAGGAGGGGCGGGAGGGGGTGGTGAGGTGGGGGGGGGGGGGAGGGAGGGGGGGAGGGGGGAGGGGGGGGGTGGAGGGGGGGGGGCTGGGTGGGGCGGAGGGTGGGCTGGATGGGGGGCCGCGGGGAGGGGGGGCGGGGCGGGGGAGGGGGCGGGGGGGGGGGGGGGGGGGAAGGGAGTGGGGGCGGGGGGGGGGGAGAGAGGGGGACGTGGTGAGAGCGGAGGGTGGCGGGGGGGGGGAGCGCGGGGGGGAGGTGCTGGGGGGAGAGAAGCCAGGGGGGGGGGGGGGGAGACTAGGGGGGGTGGGGAGGGAGGGGGCTGAGGGAGCGGGGGGCGGGGCGGGGGGGGGAGAGGGGGGGAGAGGGGGGGGGGGGGGAGGGGGGGGGGGGAGGGGGAGGGGGGGGGGAGGAGGGAGGGGGGGGGGGGGGAGGGGGGAGGGGGGAGGGGAGAGAGGGGGGGAGGGGGAGGGGGGAGGGGGGGGGGGGGAGGGGAGGGGGGGGGGAGAGGGGGGGGGGAGAGAGGAGGAGGGGGAGGGGGGGGGAGGGGTGGGGGTGGGAGGGGAATGGGCGGGGACGAGGAGGTGGAGGGGGGGGGGGGGGGGAGGGGGGGACGGGAGGGGAGGGGGGGAGGGAAGAGGGGGGAGGGGGGGGGAGGAGGGAGGGGGAGAGGGGGCGGAGGGTCGGGGGAGGTGGAGGGGAGGGGAGGGGGGGGGGTGGGGGGGGGAGGGAGTGAGAGAGGGGGGGGTGGGGGAGGAGACGGGGGGGGAGGTAGGGAGTGGGGAGGCGACGGGCGGGGGCGGCACCTGTCCGGAGGGGGGAGCGCAAGGGTGCGAGCGGGGCGGCGCGAGAGACCGAGCGACGCGACGCCAGGGCGCTGCGCGCGACTGAGGGAACAGCCGAGGGGGGCTGCACGGGCGGATCGCTGCCAGCATCGAGAGGGATGAAGGACTGCGCTGTCGGCGCGCGCTCCGGTGCGCCCCCGGAGGTGGAACGGCCAGAGGAACGGGGGGACGCTGCGCGCGGGGGCCGCGGGCAGGCACCGCTGGGGCATCGTTCGTGTGATTATTTGTGGCTCAGGCTCTTAACCGTACCGCCGTGTCAGCGTGGGCGGGTTTGCTCGCCCCCGTCTGCGCGCCGCCCCCTGGGGAGTGCTTGGCGACAAGGGGGGGAGGTGGGGAGGGGAGGGACGGGGGTTGGGGGGGCGGGGGGGGCTTGGGGGAGAGGTGGGGGTGGGAGGGGGTGAGGGGTGTGTGTGTTGGGGGAAGGATTCATTCGGTGTTGAGACGACCCTCCGGCTCGTTAGTAGGGAGGGGAGGGGAGGGGGGGGTGGGGGGGGGGGGGGTAGAGCCCGGGGAGGGGGGAGGGGGAGGGGGGGGGGAGGTAGGGGGGGGGGAGGTGGGGCGGGAGGAGCAGGGGGCATGGTGCGGGGGGGGAGAGGTGAGGGGGGAGAGGAGGGGGGGAGGGGGGGAGGGGGGGGGGGTCTTGGGGGGGGGAGGGGGTGGCGGAGCGGGGGGGGAGGATGGGTGGAGGAGAGGGGAGGAGAGGGGGGGGCGGTCGCGCATCCCTGGGGGTGGTGGGGGCCCCTGGAGGGGGGAGGGGTGGAGGGAGGGGGGGGGGGGGGAGCGGGGGGGGGGGGGGAGACGGGGGGGGGGGGAGGGGGGGAAAGAGAGGGGGGGGGAGGGGGGGGGGAAGGAAGGAGGGGGGGGGGGGGGGGGGGGGGGGGGGGGAGGCGGACGGGCTGGGAGGGGGGGGGAAGGGCGGGGGGAGGTGGTGGGGGGGAGGGGGGGGGGGGGGGCGGGCGGGCAGGTGGAGAGGGAGAAGGAGGAGGGGGGGGGGGATGGAGGGGGGCGGGGGAGGGGGAGGAGGGAGGAGGGAGGAGAGGGGGGGGGGGGGTGGGGGGGGGG
>NW_028234410.1:33813245-33818245 GCF_977035675.1 Penaeus japonicus
TTTGAAAGATATTGTACTCCTTTTCGCAATGCAATATATTGAGTTCGCAACTATACGGGATTACCTCCATATTGTACATAAATCTGACATTATTAGTGGCGCTTATTCATTTTCTAAAAGTCGGTCGACATCTTTGTGGAGGAGACGCTGATTCTTTTGCAGTGGCGCGGGAGGAATATAAAATATCCTTTTAATATGACACGAGTTATTTTTTCTAATAATTTATCATTTATTTTGCATTTATGTTATACCATTTTATTGATAATGTAAGTCGAAAAAAAATATATTGTAATAATGGGATTAATAGTCTACTGTTATGCAATACACAAATGAATCAAGTCTTTGATATAATATTTCCAAGGTATCTATTGCTACATTTTATATTTCAATGTAAATCCCATGGGCATAGTTCATTCATACAGGAATATATGTGAAAACAGTGCATTTTCCCATTTCTGCATGAAGTTTTCATAATTAGGATTATTCAGAAGGAATTTGTACTGAAATTCAAGTGCCCTTCGAAGGAAGTAATTCGGAGAGCGCAGAAGATTTATGGCCGCCAAATCGGATCTCATTAGCGGAGACGATTATTCTTGAAGTGGAGTTGGGAGGAATATAAAATATCTTAATTGCATCTATGACATGAGAATGTCTTTTATTTATAATAGATTAAAATAAATTTAATTTGCTTTTTGTATAGTTACAAGGTATTGAATTGTTTCCCACAGGTCGTTGACCTCTTGACTAAAGTAACATAGCACGGAACGCAGGTTGGTACACAATATTATTTAATAGAGACAATTCACACTATGGTTGTCCTGTTTGGATACAAGTCTGTTAACCTGAAAATAACGGTGTGTGGTGTTGGGGGGGGCGGGAGGGTAACATGTTAATGTTATATGTTTAAGTTGAATATGCTACTTAAAATGCTTATACAAAGTTCTATTGCTACTGCAAGTCCTCAAAGTAATGCAATTGAATGATAAGTAATCGATCGTTGATTGTAATATCGATGCAATCTTATCTAATAAGGAAGTGATAGTATTGTAAGTATATGTAACTTTAGTGAGTATTGTGTTAAGTATCAGTGTACTTGATGTTATTTAGATATTTATTTTTTATATGAATAGTTTGTATATATACTCTATATTTCTAATAGATATCATTTATATTTAATTAACTGTGTGTGTGTTTGTGGAATTTGTTTAGAGTGGCTGTGTGCGATCATGAGTGTTGCGTGTGTGGATTGTCTGTAATAAATGTGTATATTATTCAGATTTAGTGTGTGTGGAAGGGTGTGAGTCGGGAGTGGGCGGCGTCGGGGCTATGATCTTTGAATGATGTGTATTTATTATACATTATATGGGGTGTGAGCAGTGTGGGGCGTGTTGTGTGTGTTTGCCGCTGTTTCTGTCGTGTATAAATATAGTGTGTAATTCATATATTTACCAACACAAAACACACATATATACTTTATACTCTTTTTATATATATATTTAAGATAATTGACTCATATAAATATTTATATATATGTTCTTATATATCTGTTTATAAAGATTTAATATATATATAAAATATTTATTTTAAAATCTATATTATCTTCTTCAAACTATCTATATATGTAAATATATATATATATAACATTTATGTATATAAATATATATATATAAGTAAAATATATATTTATAAACATATAAGCTATATAAATTATATATTATATCTCATATATATACTCTTATATATCTATTTATAGTGGATATAACTCTATTTATATATTTATCTATATCTATATATATATATATATATGTTATAAATATATCTATAGATATATTTTACTACTAATATTATTATCTATTTATTATATACATCATGTATATACTATATATATTATATAAACATATTTGTATATACATCTTATATCTATTATTATATATTTATTTATCTATATGTACTATAAATATATTATATTTATATCTGTTTATACTATATATATCAATAATTTATATATATATATGTATCTACATATATTATATTTTATATAAATAAATATATCTATACAATATATATATATAGATATATATAAATAGTACATATATATTATATAAAATATATATATATTAATATACTATTATTTTATATATATATATATATCCTATAGACTATTCTATATACATATCTCAAGAATATAATATACATTATGTGCTTGTCTCTGTAAATAAATGTGTATTCTATATGAATATCAGTTATATCTATATATATATATTTATATATATATATACTATAATACAACTATATATATCTACATTTACATATATATGTGAATAGTGGTGTGTGTACATATATGAGTGCATATATTAAGTGAACATTCTGTCATGTATGTGTGGCTATAAATAATCATATGTGTGGTGAGTGTGCATGTATGTAAGTAAGCATTCATTCATAAAGTAAAGGACATTTTTACTTTTTGAAGAATTCCGACATCGCTGAGATTGAATCTCAAAAGTCATTTTATTCGACGGATATCTTTCTCTTACAATATCTTGCCTTTACCTTAGAATAGCCGATATTTATAATCTTTCTCCGAATCACTTGACTCACCTGACGCGAGCCTAACGTGGCCCGAATCCATTCTATATCCGATCTTTCGTAAATTTCATAATGTCGTCACAAGGCACACAGGCAAACCTCGCCTGCACCTCCACCTTTCGTATCTGCATCAGACGTTAGTTGGACTGGCGGTAATATACTAAATATGAATCAATATGCCTAGACATATTGCCGATATAGTAAAATACGCCAGCAATAAGACCCAATTACAAGCTACGCCACTTGTACAAGAGTGCAACTCCCGTGCTTGAATGAAGGCAGTTCGGAGACGCGAGAAGATTTAGTGGCCGTCCAAATCTGGCATCCTTATGCGATGACGACCATTATTCTTGCAATGTGGCAGAGGGAGGACATAGAAAATTTTAATTGTATACTATCGACATGAGAGTTGTTTCTCTTACTAAAATAAATATGCCCGACTTTCATTCTGTCAATAAAATTGAATCTAACCTGATTTAGATGTCTGCAATATGTATTAAACAGGTTTAACACCACCCTTTACAACTAAAACATGCAAAGAAAGATAAATCAGCAAAGATTATAAAAAAGATTAGTACTCTTATATTCGTCGACACGTAATAGTAAATGCAAATTACTTAAATCATAATTTAATTGTAGAAATAATGTCACCATAATTGTGATTCATCGAAGAACACATTCTCCAATTTATGCTAATCTCTCATGCCTCTCAACAAAATCAATAAGTTGTACATGTCGTTACGTTCCTTTGTACCATTGATGTTACGGTCATGATGGCTAAGAAGTCTGACATGTAGATGCAGCAAGTAATCATATCATTCATAAGCTATTAAGTTGAAGACTTCACCGCTAAAAACTTATAACTTCAATGTTTTGTATTCTAGACCACTTTTGCACGTCTTTGCTCTGTGCTCCATATAGCCTATTGTATATTCGGAAGGCAGAGATTATTCTTTTGAAGTGGAGAGGGAAAAGAATAGAAAAATATTCTTTATCGTTGTGTGAGAGTTCTCTAATTTATAATTGATTATCTCCCTAGACTTTTCATTTCTTTTCCACGTGCACCCAAAAAGTGTGTCTAGGATTTTTGTCTTGTGACCCATATAATTCCACAAGAACACTTTAGCGCAAAAAAATTAGAATCAAAAATTAATGAAAGTTTTAACCAAATGTAGGTGAAATTTTATAGTACCTATGTATAAGAATAAAGTCTCTTAGATATTAAATAAAATCTATTTCTATTATCTAAAAATATATCTGTATATAAGTCTATATATATATATAAAAAATGTATGTATGTATTTAATCTATATAATATATGTGAGTCTGTCGTAATGATTATAATCTAATATATTTATATATATATATATATAAATAATATACGTATTATATCTTTATATATATAATATACATATATAAATCTATATATTTAGTAAATATACATAATATATACTTGTATCTACAGCTTTAAATATATAATATATAAATCTGATTATCTCAATATCTATATATATACTAAAAAATCTATATATTATATATATTATATATATCCATATTACCTATATATATATATATATTATATAATACATATACATTTTATCTTATATATATACTAATATACATATAATCTATATAATACCATCTAAAATAACACAAAAAAAACCCTATTTATATATTATCTACATAAACATTACCATTTATATATAATATATATACATATACATTATCTCTATATATATACATATCCAATATATCTCTATATATATACATATTAATCTATTCTATATATTACATTATAAATATATCTCTCATATTAATATCTACTATATATGTATATGTGTGTGTAATATATGTGTGACCATATATCTCTCTGTGAGTATATCATGTATCCAATGATGTGTGTCTAAATACTTATCTATGAGTGAGTGAGGGTGCATGTATGTCATGTAAGCAAAATTCATAAAGTCCATGACCCAAAATTTTATGACGACTATCTACCAACGATTAACGCTAGAACATATTCCTCCACCCCACACCTCTTTTATTTTCATATTTCGCCCTTTATTATTTCATATCTACATATCTGCATTCTTCTTCCTGAATAGCCGATATTTCAAATATCATATTCCGAATCACTTGACTATCTGACGAAGTTCCGTGGCTCGAAACCTTTAATATCAGATCTTCAGTAAAAAATAATATTGTCCATCAACAAATGCACAATGATCTCCCTGCACCTCATCTTACCGTTAAAAACATAGTTGCTTAAGACAGTGAGGGTATTTCTTGATCTGATTCCTAACATGCCACGAAATCATTAGATTCACCAATATATAATCAGCCCCCCATACTCACTGATGAGTACGCACATTAAGACAATAGCCGCAACCTCAGTCTAAACCTCATCGTGCCTA
>NW_028234410.1:33828245-33848245 GCF_977035675.1 Penaeus japonicus
TTGTACAGATATAATTTTAAACATCAGCAGGTAGCTCAATGGTAGCGTGTCGACTTCACATCCCCGTGGTCGGCAGATCGAGCCCCGTCCAAACTCGTGAGTTTCCACTGTCACCTGGCGGTTATTAACGTAACTGGGCACTGCGTTGGATAAGGACCAAGCTCAGACCGAGTCAACAATCGTTGGCACATTCTATCATGAGTCAGCACACGCTGACACAGGCGGGCTCGCCTCAGTGCATACAAGCCAGGCGTAGCACCTGCTCCTCAAATCTGGCTTATCCTTATCCTTACCATTAAACCTATATGCGTCGCCCCTTCAAATCAGCACTACATGTCACGAGTAGTATGTCCTTATACTACACAGATACTTTTAGATTTAGTATACTCTGGCTCATTTCACAAGCCCTTTGATATACTGTTTGACAGTTCTCATTTTAATTATATTTTTTATAAATACATATGTGTATGTATGGAAGTGTATTCATAAATGTACGTATGTTTGTACATATAGATATGTATATATGTATAAATATGTGTGTATAGATAAATTAATATATATGTGTGTGAGTGTGTGTATGTATGTATATCATAGTGCTAATGAGACTGTTTCAGAAACTTTTCATGATTTTATTATTAAAGTCTTTAAACGCAATCGCGCCCGAAATCACACTGCCACTGAAATTGTAAAAGAAATCTTGCAAAGATCTTAAATTTAAAAGATTATTATATCATTTTTAGCAGTAGATTCAAAATACATTGATACAATAATCCGATAGTGTTAGTGGAGCTATTTCACAATACCATATACAAGGAACTGGGCTGCATTGTTATCCATAAAGTCGATTGACCTCTTTTGACCCAATGTCCGTTTGACCTAAAGTAACATAGCAAGGAACGCAGGCTGATACTGATATTGTTTTTATGAAGCACAAAATTGGTTGACCTCGTGTGTATGTATAAATGTATACACACACACACATAAATATATATATATATATATATATATATATATATATATATATATATATATATGTGTGTGTATGTGTGTGTGTGTGTGTGTGTGTGTGTGTTTATATATTATATATATATATAATTATATATATATATATATATATATATATATATATATATATATGTATATATGTGCATATATGCATATACATATATATGTTTATATGTATGTATATCTACGTGTATATATACATGAATGTATGTATAGACATATATATATATATATATATATATATATATATATATATATACATAAACAGAAGTGTATATAGCAATAATATATATATATGTATATATATATATATATATATATATATATATATATATACATATATATATGTGTTTATATGCATGAATGTATGTATATATATATACTGTATGTATACACACATACACATACACATATATGTATATATATATATATATATATATATATATATATATATATATATATATATACGTTCCTCATTTCTGAGTCAAAGGAACTTAACTATTATAATTTCTCAGAATCACTTGACCTCATCTGACCGAGACGTACCATGGCAAATAATTTATTCATATATCAGATCTTCAGGGGAATAAATCATATTATTCATCAAGGCGCAATGATCTCACCTGCCACCTCACCTATCCGTAGTACATCAGACGCTTTAGTGACTGAGGGTTTTTTCCCTTCAGATATGATTCCTATATGCCTAGAAATCATGCCAGATACTCCAGATATGATAACGCCACCAATAAGCCCAATTATGTGTACGCCACACATCGTACATGCAGCTGAAACTCCAGTGCCCTTCCGAAGGAGGGCAGTTCGGAGAGCGAGAAGATTTAGTGGACGCCAATCTCGGACTCCTTATGCGAGGAGACGCTTATTCTTTGAAGTGGAGAGGGAGGAATAGAAAATATTACTTCTTTATTTGACACGAGAGTTATCTCTTATCTATAATAAATTATCAATGCTTTATTTTGCATTTATCATAATACCATTTTAGGGATACATGTAAGTCCGAATGTATTACGATGATTAAATGTACGGTTATGAAAACACCCGAATGAAATATAATTCTTGGATATACATTATATAATGTACAAATATATTCTAATGTATATCCTTATTCAAATACATTAATATACATGAAACTGTGCATTTGCCCGTTTCTGTCACAGAAGTTTTCATAATTCAGATGATCAGAAAGCTATATGGAACACCAGTGCTCTTCCGGAGGAGGGAAGTACGGAGAGCGAGAAGATTTAGTGGACGCCAATCTCGGACTCCTCATGCGAGGAGACGCTTGTTCTTTAAAGTGGAGAGAGAGGAATAGAAAATATTACTTGTATATATGACATGAGAATTTTCTCTTATTTATGAGAGATTATCATTACTTGATTTTGCTGTTATTGTACTTTTACATGGGTTGAATTGTTATCCACAAGGTCGCTTGATCTCCTTAACCTAAAGTAACATAGCAATGAACGCAGGTTGGTACAAATATTATCTTCATAGAAGACCAATTCACACTATCGGTTGACCTCGTTTGATTCAAGATCCGGTTAACCTGAAATAACAATATTTGTCTGTTGGAGGGGTGGGGGAGTGTATCAATGTTAATGTTATCATGTTAAGCTAGACGATAGTTCTATTGTAATAGAATGATAAGAAAGGACAATTGAATTGTAATATCAAATGCAATCCTTATATAACTAATGAGTTGATAGCTATTGTACAGATATATTGTACCCACATTTGTGAATCATTGCAGTTCAAGCTATCCAACTGTACCCTGCATATGTCTGTGTGTGTATATATGTATATGTGTGTGTGTGTGTGTGTGTGTGTGTGTGAGTGGGCGCGTGTCTGTGTGTAAATAAATGTATATATATACCTATATGTATATATATATGTGTATGTGTGTGTGTGTGTGTGTTTGCGTGTGTGTGTGTGTGTGTTTGAGTGTGTCTGTGTGTGTAAATAAATATATGTATATATATATATATATATATATATATATATATATATATATATATATACATATATGTGTGTGTAGTTATATATATGTATATATATGAGTGTATATATGTGTGTACATATATGTAAATGTGTGTGTGCATATATGTACACAAATATTTATTCATTAATTAATTCATCAATTTATTCAGAAAGTAATGGACAATGGACTTTTTGTTGAATATCGGCCTTCGATGAACCGATTGAAATCTCAACTGTCATTTTATTCGCACGGCTATATTTCATATATACTTTACATAAATGCATTCTTCCTTCCTGAATATCCGATACTTAATTATTATTTATCCGAATGACTTGACCTCATCTGACCGAGAGGTACCATGGCAAAAAATCCATTCATATATCAGATCTTCAGTAAAATTTCATATTGTCGATCAACAAGGCGCAATGATCTCACCTGCCACCTCACCTTTCCGTAATACATCAGACGTTTTAGTGACTGAGGGTCGTTTACCTTCAGGCATGATTCCTATATGCCTAGAAATCATGCCAGATACTCCAGATATAATAACGCCACCCATAAGCCCAATTATGTGTACGCCGCACATTGTACATGCAGCTGAAACTCCAGTGCCCTTCCGAAGGAGGGCAGTTCGGAGAGCGAGAAGATTTAGTGGACGCCAATCTCGGACTCCTCATGCGAGAAGACGCTTGTTCTTTGAAGTGGAGAGGGAGGAATAGGAAATATTACTTGTATATATGACATGAGAGTTGTCTCTTATCTACAATAAATTATCATCACTTTATTTTGCATTTCTTGCAATTCCATGTGGCATCCAGAACCTGTTTTAGAATATGTCTTTAACAGGTTCTGTTAACAACTAAAAAATGCAATAGAAAGATAAATCAGAAAAGATTTAAAAACTGAATAGTAATATTATATCGTCGCACACGTATTAGTAAATGCAATTGTCATTTATATAACTAATTCGTATTGTAGATATATTGCACCCATATTTGTGAGTCATCGAAGTTCAAATTCTCCAATTATACTCTATATTATCATGCATCAAAACCAAATCAATACCAGTTGTACATGTAGCTTTCGGTCATTTCGTTCCACTGAAAAGTCTACTGTATAATGCTACTGAAGTCTGCACAATGTGGATGGCCTGAAAGTAATCAATATTACATTAATAAAACTATAAGTTGTAAACTTCAACGCCATGAAGCACCTTTGAATTCAATGTTTTGTATTCTAGACCACTTTTGCAAGTCTTTTGCTATGTGCTACCTTTATAGCATATGTATATTCGGAAGAGACGATTATTCTTTGAAGTGGAGAGGGAAGAATAGAAAATATTACTTTATGTGACGTGAGAGTTCTCTTATTTATGATAAATTATCATCACTTGACTTTGCATTTCTTTTCCACGCTGCACCCAAAAGCTGTTCTAGGATATTTGCATCCTGTTGACACATTTAAGTCCTCAAGAACAATTTAGCAAAAATTAGAATCACAAAAATTAATGAAGTTATGTAACTAATGTGTTGATATTTATTGTACACATATATATAAGAATATATATATATATATATATATAAATGTATGTATGTATGTATATGTACACAAACGTTGCATATGTATATATATATATATATATATATATATATATATATATATATATATATATATATATATATATATATATATACATATACATGTGTGTGTGTGTGTGTGTGTATACACATACTGCGTCTATGTATGTATTAACTATTCTAAGAGTTTGTAATATGCAGGAGCTTTCTGTTATTACATACTTGACGAGGGCCTTGGCGCTGTATTCAACTATGTAATTATTTTTTTAGTGTCGAAAAAATTTCCTTTAGAGTAGATACACGATATGAAAATCCTAATATCTTCAAATCTGGAAAAAAAACAAGATAAATAGCGAACAGAAATCTTGAAATCAGATATTAATTTATTATTAAAGGCTTTAAACACAATCACGTCCAAAATTATATATCAGTAAAGATGCATCTAAATCATACTGCCACTGAGATTATAAAAGATACCTTGCTTGATCTTAAACTTGTACTGCTTTTAGCCGTACATTAAGTAGATTCAAAATATACGGGTTATCTATCGATACAGTAATCCGATAGTATTAGTGGAGCTGATTCACAATATCATATACAAGGGACTAGTCTCTCACAAAGTCGGTTGCCCTATGTCTGCTTGACCTAAAGTAACTTAGCAAAGAACGGAGGCGGATGCTGTTATTGTTTTTTATAGCAGATCAATTCATATTATCGGTTGACCTTATGTATATATGTATGTATATATACATATATGTATTTCTATATGTATATATATATATATTTATATTTATATGTATATATATATTTATATTTATATGTATATATATATATTCATATTTATATGTATATATATATTTATATTTATATGTATATATATATTTATATTTATATGTATATATATATTTATATTTATATGTATATATATATTTATATTTATATGTATATATATATTTATATTTATATGTATATATATATATATATATATATATTTATATTTATATGTATATATATATTTATATTTATATGTATATATATATTTATATTTGTATTGTATATATATATATATATTTATTATTTATATGTATATACATATATATATATATATATATATATATATATATATATTTATATGTATATATGCATATGTATATATTTACATATATGTTTACATACACACACATACACACACACACACGCACACACACACACACACACACACACACACACACACACACACATATATATATATATATATATATATATATATATATATAATATATATATATTCTTTTTTTCTGAGTAAAAGAAATTTAGTTATTATTTCTCAGAATCATTTGACCTCATCTGACTGAGAGGTACCATGGCAACGAATTTATTCATATATCAGATCTTCCGCAAAACTTCCTATTGTCCATCAACAAAGCACAATGATATCCCCTGACGCTTTAGTGACTGAGGGTCATTTACCTTCAGGCATGATTCCTATATGCCTAGAAATCATGCCTGATACTCCAGATATAATAACGCCACCAATAAGCCCAATTATGTGTACGCCACACATTGTACACGCAGCTGAAACTCCAGTGCCCTTCCGAAGGAGGGCAGTTCGGAAAGCGAGAAGATTTGGTGGACGCCAATCTCGGACTCCTCATGCGAGGAGACGCTTATTCTTTGAAGTGGAGAGGGAGGAATAGGACACATTATTTGTTTATATGACATGAGAGTTGTCTATTATTTATAATAAATTATCATCACTTTATTTTGCATTTATCTTAATACAATTTTATTGATACATGTAAGTCCGAGAAAAATGTTTAACATGTCGATATCTATTGTACAAATATATTCTTATGTAAATCCTCCGATGGCATTGCTCATTCAAATACATTAATATACGCGAAAATGTGCAGTTACCCATTTTTGCCGCTGAAAATTTCATGCTTTGAATGATCATAATGCTATATGAAACACTAGTGCTCTTTTTCTGAGGAGGGCAGTTTGGAGAGCGTGTTTTGATGGTCGCCAGTCTCAGACTCCTAATGCGAGGAGACTCTTATTCTTTGAAGTGGAGAGGGAGGAGTAGAAAATATTTCTTGTATATATGACATGATATTTTTCTCTTATTTATGATAGAGTATCATTGCTTGATTTTGCTTTTATTGTACTTTCACATGGGTTGAATTGTTATCCACAAAGTCGCTTGACCTCCTGAACTTAAAGTAACATAGCAAGGAACGCAGGTTGGTACAGATATTATCTTCATAGAAGACCAATTCACACTATCGGTTGACCTCGTTTGAATCAAGATCCGGTTAACCTGAAATAGCAATATTTGTCTGTTGGAGGGGTGTGTGGGGGGGGGGGGTATCAATGTTAATGTTATCATGTTAAGCTAGACGATAGTCCTATTGCTACTTGCAAGTCCTCAAAGAAAATGCAATAGAATGATAAGAAATGACAATTGAATTGTAATATCAAATGCAATCCTTATATAAGTTGATAGCTCTTGTACAGATATATTGTACCCACATGTGTGTGTGTGTGTGTGTGTGAGCGTGCGCGTGTCTGTGTGTAAATAAATGTATATATATACCTATATATGTATATATATATACATATATATATATATATATATATGTGTGTGTGTGTGTGTGTGTGTGTGTGTGTTTGCGTGTGTCTGTGTGTGTAAATAAATATATGTATATATATATGTATATATATGTGTGTATATATGTGTGTACATATATGTAAATGTGTGTGTGCATATATGTAAATGTGTTTGTACATATATGTACACACATATTTATTCATTAATTCATTAATTTATTTATTCATAAAGTAATGGACAATGGACTTTTTGTAGAATATCGGCCTTCGATGAACCGATTGAAATCTCAACTGTCATTTTATTCGCACGGCTATATTTCATCTCTACTTTACATAAATGTATTCTTCATTCCTGAATAGCTGATACTTAATTATTATTTCTCCGAATCACTTGACCTCATCTGACCTAGAGGTACCGTGGCAAAGAATCCATTCATATATCAGATCTTCAGTAAAACTTCCTATTGTCCAATAACAAGGCACAATGATCTCACCTGCCACCTCACCTTTCCGTAATACATCAGACGCTTTAGT
Source organism: Penaeus japonicus (assembly GCF_977035675.1). Classification (NCBI taxonomy): domain Eukaryota; kingdom Metazoa; phylum Arthropoda; class Malacostraca; order Decapoda; family Penaeidae; genus Penaeus; species Penaeus japonicus. Next base: position 33,835,968 of record NW_028234410.1, read on the forward strand.
GACTGAGGGTCATTTACCTTCAGGCATGATTCCCATATACGGAGAAATCATGCCAGATACTCCAGATTTAATGACGCCACCAATAAGCCCAATTATGTGTACGCCGCACATTGTACACGCAGCTGAAACTCCAGTGCCCTTCCGAAGGAGAGCAGATCGGAGAGCGAGAAGATTTAGTGGAGGACGCCAATCTCGGACTCCCTCATGCGAATCAGAGACGCTTATTCTTTGAAGTGGAGAGGGAGGAATAGAAAATATTACTTTTTTTATATGACATGAGAGTTGTCTCTTATTTATAATAAATTATCTTCAAATGATTTTGCATTTCTTGTGATTCCACATAGCATCCGTGCCACAACATATATGCAATACCGCTCTCCCTATACAAAGAGAAGATAATTTAAAGTTTAGAGGAAGGAACGAAAATATAATAGATGTGTATGTTACGAAAATTGACTCTTGATATTAGTTTGTCTCCTTGGGCATTCAGATATAACTCGGTAAATTCCTAACGATACGCAAACACAGTGGTGTGCACAACACAGGGAGAAACTCTTTCTTACATTGTTATTATACCTAGATATTTATATGTACACATATGATAAGACACGACCACAGTTGGATTGAATTAAAATCGTAACGTTTCAAACTTACATATATATGTGCGTATGTATAAATATATATATATATATATATACATATATACATATGTATATACATATGCATATACATGTGCATATACATATGCATATATATGATATATGTACATATATCTATACTTATATATATATATATATATATATATATATATACATATATATGCACATTTACATATATATATACATATACACATATACATATGTATGGACATTTACATATATATACATATATACATATACATCTGTATGCACATTTACATATGTATATACATATATACATATACATATGTATGCACATTTACATATGTATATACATATACATATACATATGTATGCACATTTACATATGTATATACATATATACATATACATATGTATGCACATTTACATATGTATATACATATATACATATACATATGTATGCACATTTACATATGTATTTACATATATACATATACTTATGTATATACATATATACATATACATATGTATATACATATATACATATACATATGTATGCACATTTACATATGTATTTACATATATACATATACTTATGTATATACATATATACATATACATATGTATATACATATATACATATACATATGTATGCACATTTACATATGTATTTACATATATACATATACTTATGTATATACATATATACATATACATATGTATGAACATTTTTTACAATATGTACTTTACATATTTACATATACTTATGTAAATATACAATATATACATATACATATTGTATATACATATATACATATACATATGTATGCACATTTACATATGTATTTTACATATATACATATACTTATGTATATAAATATATACATATACAAATATGTATATACATATACTACATATACATAGTATGACACATTTTACTATGTATTTACATACTCATACACTCATACTTATGTATATACATATTACATAATAATGTATATACATAATATACATATTACAGATGTAATGCACATTTACATATGATCGTATTTACATATATTACATATACTTATGTATATACATATTATACCAATATACATATGTATATACATATATACATATACATTATGTAATGCAACATTTTACATATGTATTTACATATATACATATACTTATGTATATCCCATATTTATACATATACATATGTATATACATATATACAGTATACATATGTATGCACATTATACATATGTATTTACATATATACAATATTACTTCCATGTATATACATATATACATATACATATGTATATACATATATACATTATAACATATGTATGACATTTACATATGTATTTAATATATACCCATACCTACACTTATGTATATACATATATAACATATACATACCTATATAACATTACTTATGTATATACATATACTTATGTATATACCTATACTTATGATATACATATATAATATACATCATGGTATATTACATATAAACATATACATATGTACTATACATATATACATATACATATGTATATAACATATCTACAATATACATATGATATGCCCAACATTATCTACATATATAAATATCAACATATATTACTATAAATATGTATGCACATTTACCATATTATATATACATATATACATATAAATATGTATGCACATTATGTGTTATTACCTACATACATATACTTACTACTATGTATTACACACATATATCTATATATCATATATTACATACACACACTCGCACACAACACACCCTAATCACACAACACACATCACATATAATAGAATATATATATATATATATATATAATATATATATATTTATATATGTGTGTGTGTGTGTGTGTGTGTGTGTTGTGTGTGTGTGTGTGTGGTGTATGGTATACATACATATATATACATTTACACATACCTATAACCTATATATGTAATATACACATACACACACATATTTATAGAGAGATATTTATATGTATATATATAAATGTGTGTATTTATGCGTATGTTCGTTACGTGTGTGTGAATATACAGAAAGAACGACTGCCTTCTCCAGCAAACAATTAGTATATCTCTAACTGTATGTATTTTATGCATAGGACGATGTTGACCTTCAGTGAATCAGATCAAATTCTGGAAATTTGATAAGACTAATATTATCAATTGTTCTAACTAAATATTTGTAAGACTGCATTTATATATACTTTTAACAGGAAAGGCATTCTTCATTCCTGAGTAACCGGAACAATAACTATTATTGTCATTTCTCAGTCACTTGACCTCATTGACCAAAAGGAACCATGGCACGAGAATTAATAATATATCAGATTGTATTACATTTTTACATTAGTTCATAAAAGATCTCTTGCCTTTCACATGGCAAACGCTCAGGCGTTTTCGTGACTGAGGGTCATTTACCTTCATATACACTTCCTATATGCCTAGAAATCATGCTGATACTCCAGATATAATAACGCCACCAATAATCCCAATTATGTGTACGCCACACATTGTACACGCAGCTGAAACACCAGTGCCCTTCCGAAGGAGGGCAGTTCGGAGAACGAGAAGATAGAAGATTTGGTGGACGCCAATCTCGGACTCCTCATGCGAGGAGACGCTTATTCTTTGAAGTGGAGAGGGAAGGAATAGGACACATTATTTGTTTATATGACATGAGAGTTGTCTATTATTTATAATAAATTATCATCACTTTATTTTGCAATTATCGAAATACAATTTTATTGATAATGTAAGTCCGAGAAAAATGTTTAACCTGTCCGTTATCTATTGTACATAATATATTCTTATGGTAAATCCTCGATGGGCATTGCTCATTCAAATACATCTAAAATACGCGAAAATGTGCTGCAGTTGCCCATTTTTTGCCGCTGAAAATTTTTCAATGCTTTGAATGATCATAATGCTATATGAAACACATTAGTGCTTCTTTTTCTGAGGAGGGCAGTTTGGTGAGAGCGTGTTTTTGATGGTCGCCAGTCCTCAGACTCCTAATGCGAGGAGACTCTTATTCTTTGAAGTGGAGAGGGAGGAGTAGAAAATATTTCTTGTATATATGACATGATATTTTTCTCTTATTTATGATAGAGTATCATTGCTTGATTTTGCTTTTATTGTACTTTCACATGGGTTGAATTGTTATCCACAAAGTCGCTTGACCTCCTGAACTTAAAGTAACATAGCAAGGAACGCAGGTATGTGAATCAGATATTATCTTCATAGAAGACCAATTCACACTATCGGTTGACCCCTCGTTTGAATCAAGATCGGTTAATCTTCTGAAAATAGCAATATTTGTCTGTTGGAGGGGTGTGTGGGGGGGGGGTGGGTGGTATCAATGTTAATGTTATTCCATGTTAAGCTAGACGATAGTCTATTGCACTTGCAAGTCCTCAAAGAAAATGCAATAGAATGATAAGAAATGACAATTGAATTGTAATATCAAATGCAATCCTTATATAAGTTGATAGCTCTTGTACAGATATATTGTACCCACATGTGTGTGTGTGTGTGTGTGTGAGCGTGCGCGTGTCTGTGTGTAAATACAATGCATAATATATATACCTATTGCTATGTATATATATATACATATATATATATATATATATATGTGTGTGTGTGTGTGTGTGTGTGTGTGTGTTGTGTTTGCGTGTGTCTGTGTGTGTAAATAAATATATGTATATATATATGTATATATATGTGTGTATATATGTGTGTACATATATGTAAATGTGTGTGTGCATATATGTAAATGTGTTTGTACATATATGTACACACATATTTATTCATTAATTCATTAATTTATTTATTCATAAAGTAATGGACAATGGACTTTTTGTAGAATATCGGCCTTCGATGAACCGATTGAAATCTCAACTGTCATTTTATTCGCACGGCTATATTTCATCTCTACTTTACATAAATGTATTCTTCATTCCTGAATAGCTGATACTTAATTATTATTTCTCCGAATCACTTGACCTCATCTGACCTAGAGGTACCGTGGCAAAGAATCCATTCATATATCAGATCTTCAGTAAAACTTCCTATTGTCCAATAACAAGGCACAATGATCTCACCTGCCACCTCACCTTTCCGTAATACATCAGACGCTTTAGTGACTGAGGGTCATTTACCTTCAGGCATGATTCCCATATACGGAGAAATCATGCCAGATACTCCAGATTTAATGACGCCACCAATAAGCCCAATTATGTGTACGCCGCACATTGTACACGCAGCTGAAACTCCAGTGCCCTTCCGAAGGAGAGCAGATCGGAGAGCGAGAAGATTTAGTGGACGCCAATCTCGGACTCCTCATGCGAGGAGACGCTTATTCTTTGAAGTGGAGAGGGAGGAATAGAAAATATTACTTTTTTTATATGACATGAGAGTTGTCTCTTATTTATAATAAATTATCTTCAAATGATTTTGCATTTCTTGTGATTCCACATAGCATCCGTGCCACAACATATATGCAATACCGCTCTCCCTATACAAAGAGAAGATAATTTAAAGTTTAGAGGAAGGAACGAAAATATAATAGATGTGTATGTTACGAAAATTGACTCTTGATATTAGTTGTCTCCTGGCCCATCAAGATATAACTCGGTAAATCCTAACATACAAACACAGTGGTGTGCACAACACAGGGAGAAACTCTTTCTTACATTGTTATTATACCTAGATATTTATATGTACACATATGATAAGACACGACCACAGTTGGATTGAATTAAAATCGTAACGTTTCAAACTTACATTTTAATATGTGGTAATGTATAAATAATATATATATATTATTCTACATATATACATATGTATATACATATGCATATACATGTGAATATACAATGCATAATATTTGAGTTATATGTACATTATATGACTTAGTATTACATACATAATTTTTCTATACTAATTATTATATATATATCTATGCTCTTTACATATATATATACATATAACACATATACATATATATGCACATTTTACATATATTTACATATAGCATTCATATACATATGTATGCACATTTACATATAATATACATATATACATATATCATATGTATGCACATTTACATATATATACATTATCATATAGTATATCCATATAACATATACATATGTATGCACATTTACATATGTATATACAAATACATATACATATACTTATGTATTGCACATTTACATCTGTATAGACATATATACATATATACAAATGTTTATCACATATCTACAATTACATATGTATATACATATAAACATATACATGATGGGGGGGGCGGGGGGGGGGGGGGGGGGGGGGGGGGGGGGCGGGGGGGGGGGGGGGGGGGGGGGGGGGGGGGGTATGCACATTTACATATGTATTTACATATATACATAATACTTATGTATATACATATATTCATATACATTATGTATATACCATATATACATATACATATGTATGACATTTACATATGTATTTACATATATACATATACTTATGTATATACATATATACATATACATATGTATATACATATATACATATACATATGCATGCACATTTACATATGTATTTACATATATACATATACTTATGTATATACATATATACATATACATATGTATGAACATTTACATATGTATTTACATATATACATATACTTATGTATATACATATATACATATACATATGTATATACATATATACATATACATATGTATGCACATTTACATATGTATTTACATATATACATATACTTATGTATATACATATATACATATACATATGTATATACATATATACATATACATATGTATGCACATTTACATATGTATTTACATATATACATATACTTATGTATATACATATATACATATACATATGTATATACATATATACATATACATATGTATGCACATTTACATATGTATTTACATATATACATATACTTATGTATATACATATATACATATACATATGTATATAACAATATACATAAAAACATACATATGTATGCCCCCCAATAAAACCCCAAAAAATATTTACATATTATTTACATATAACATATACTTATGTATATACATATATACATTTACATTTACTATGTATATACATATATACATATACATATTATGCACATTTACATATGTATTTACATATATACATATACTTATGTATTATATCATATGTTTTTTCATATATACATATACTTTGTATATACATTAACCATTACATATGTATATACATATATACATATACATATGTATGCACATTTACATATGTATTTACATAAATACATATACTTATGTATATAAAAAAAAAACATATATACATATACATACATATATACATATACTTATGTATATACATATACTTATGTATATACATATATACATATACATATGTATATACATATAAACATATACATATGTATATACATATATACATATACATATGTATATACATATCTACATATACATATGTATGCACATTTACATATATATATATACATATATACATATAAATATGTATGCACATTTACATATATATATATACATATATACATATAAATATGTATGCACATTATGTGTATATATACATACATATACTTATATATGTATATACACACATATATATATATACATATATACATACACACACTCGCACACACACACACACACACACACACACACATATATATATATATATATATATATATATATATATATATATATATATATATATGTGTGTGTGTGTGTGTGTGTGTGTGTGTGTGTGTGTGTGTGTGTGTATGTATACATACATATATATACATGTACACATACCTATACCTATATATGTACATATACACATACACACACATATATAGAGAGATATTTATATGTATATATATAAATGTGTGTATTTATGCGTATGTTCGTTACCGTGTGTGTGAATATACGAAGAACGACTGCTTCTCCAGCAACAATTAGTAATATCTCTAACTGTATGTATTATGCATAGACGATGTAGACCTTCAGTGAATCAGATCAAATTCTGAAATTTATAAGACTAATATTATCAATTGTCTAACTAAATATTTGTAAGACTGCATTTCATATTTACTTTTACAGGAAAGCATTCTTCATTCCTGAGTAACCGGAACATAACTATTATTGTCATTTCTCAGTCACTTGACCTCATCTGACCAAAAGGAACCATGGCAGAGAATTAATATATATCAGATCTGTATTACATTTTTACATAGTTCATAAAAGATCTCACTTGCCTCCTCACCAATGGACAACACTTCAGGCGTTTTCGTGACTGAGGGTCATTTACCTTCATATACAATTCCTATATGCCTAGAAATCATGCTAGATACTCCAGATATAATAACGCCACCAATAAGCCCAATTATGTGTACGCCGCACATTGTACATGCAGCTGAAACTCCAGTGCCCTTCCGAAGGAGGGCAGTTCGGAGAGCGAGAAGATTTAGTGGACGCCAATCTCGGACTCCTCATGCGAGGAGACGCTTATTCTTTGAAGTGGAGAGGGAGGAATAGGAAATATTACTTGTATATATGACATGAGAGTTGTCTCTTATTTATAATAAATTATCTTCAAGTGATTTTGCATTTCTTGCAATTGTACGTGGTAACCAATGGTTGCCCAAGGATAGTTGCTTTTATTAATTGGTAATTATAGAGATCTTAATCCGTCTTTTAAATTAGATTTTTTTTAAACGCTCGAAGTATGCAATCCTTAGTTGTATAATTAATGTATCAATATCTATTGTGCAGATATACGCGAAATAGATGCTGGTTATGCATTTCCCCCACAGGCTCCTTTAAATTATGTACTATGGGTCATTTTACAGGATAGTGACCTAAACACGCAGATTGCATCGAATCACACAAATAAAATAATTTGTTACTTTAGTTATCATATTTAATAGTATAATACGTAGATTCATTTTTTGTTTGTTTGTTTTACATCCATATTGCTACATAATCCGACAGTATTAGTGAGACTGATCCACAATATCAAATACAAAGAACTTGGCTGAACTGTCATCCACACACACTTCATTTGCGCAAATATCCGTTTGACCTAGATTAACATGGGAAGGAACACATGGAGGCTCTGGTATTTTTATTTTTTTGTAGAATGCCAATTCACACTATTGGTTGACCTCATTTAATTCAATATCCGGTTAACCTGAAATACCAATATACATATGATTGGGGGGGAGGTTAGTTTACCCTTATTAATGTTAGGTTAGAAGATAACCACTAACCTAAATCGTCTATGCTACAATGCTAAGGAATTTTCATAATCTGGATGGCCATGAAGCAATTATAATAGCATTAATAAAAACATAACATAATATATATATGTGTGTGTGTGTGTGTGTGTGTATGTATATATTCACACACACACACACACACACACACACACACACACACACACACATATATATATATATATATATATATATACATATACATATATATATATATGTATATATTTATATATATATACATATACATATATATTTATATGTGTATGTAAACATACCTCATTCTCAGAATCACCTGACCTCATCTGACTAAGAGGTACCATAGCAAAGAATTTATGCATATATCAGATCTTCAGTAATACATCAGACGCTTTAGTGACTGAGGGTCATTTGCCTTCAGATAGGATTAATATATGCCCAGAAATCATGCCAGATACTCCAGATATAATGATGCCACAAATAAACCCACTGTTGTGTACCCCACACATTGTACGTGCGGCTGAAACCCCAGTGCCCTTCCGAAGGAGGGCAGTTCGGAGAGCGAGAAGATTTAGTCACGCCAATCTCGGACTCCTCATGCGAGGAGACGCTTATTCTTTGAAGTGGAGAGGGAGGAATAGAAAATATTATTATAGTGCTTTTATGACGTGAGAGTGGTCTCTCATTTATAATGAATTATCTTCACTTAATTCCACGTAGCTTCCGAAAGTTGTTCTAGTATTTTGGCTTTCAGTATTTGTAATATAAAAATGATTAATCATACGATTCTAAACTGAAATACAGTCCATTGTTAGCTATTGTATAGTATATCAATATTAATGTTCTACTAATACTTGCAAGTCCTTAAAGAGAATATTTATGAGAATATTTAGATATCGGTATATGTATGAATATGTTTTGATAATCGTACAATTAATTATCATTATAATAGATTTTTTTTCGGATTTACATGTATCAATAAAATTCCATGTACTGAAAACCAAGATCCTAGAACAACTCTCGGGAGGCACATGGTATTACGATAAATGCAAAATAAAGTAATGATAATTTATTATAAATAAGAGAGAACTCTCACGTCATAAAAACACTATAATAATATTTCCTACTCCTCCCTCTCCACTTCAAAGAATAAGCGTCTCCTCGCATGAGGAGTCCGAGATTGGCGTCCACTAAATCTTCTCGCTCTCCGAACTGCCCTCCTTCGGAAGGGCACTGGAGTTTCAGCTGCATGTACAATGTGCGGCGTACACATAATTGGGCTTATTGGTGGCGTTATTATATCTGGAGTATCTAGCATGATTTCTCGGTATATAGGAATCATGCCTGGAGGTAAATGACCCTCAGTCACTAAAGCGTCTGATGTATTACGGAAAGGTGAGGTGGCAGGTGAGATCATTGTGCCTTGTTGATGGACAATGTGAAGTTTTACTGAAGATCTGATATATGAATGGATTCTTTGCCATGGTACTTCTAGGTCAGATGAGGTCAAGTGATTCGGAGAAGTAATAATTAAGTATCAGCTATTCAGGAATGAAGAATGCATTTATGTAACGTAGATATGAAATATAACCGTGCGAATAAAATGACAGTTGAGATTTCAATCGGTTCATCAAAGGCCGATATTCTACAAAAAGTAAATTGCCCATTACTTTATGAATGCATTAATAAATGAATTAATGAATAAATATGTGTGTACATATATGTACACACACATTTACATATATGTACACACATATACACACACCCACACACACACACACACACACACACACATATATATATATATATATATATATATATATATATATATATATATATATATATATACATACATATATTTATTTACACACACAGACACACGCAAACACACACACACGCACAGACTCACACAGGCATATATATAGGTATATATATATATATACATTTATTTACACACAGACTCGCGCACGCTCACACGCACACACACACACATACACACACACACACAGACACACACACACACATATATATATATATATATATATATATATATATATATATATATATATATATATATATATATATATATATATATATATATTTATATATATATATACATATATACATATATACACACACATGCAGGGTAAAATTGGATAGCTTGAACTGCAATGACTCATAAATATGGGTACAGTACATCTGTACAATAGCTATCAAGTTATATAAGGATTGCATTTGATATTACAATTAAAATGTCATTTCTTATCATTCTATTGCATTTTCTTTGAGGACTTACAAGTAGCAATAGAACTATAGTCTAGCTTAACATGATAACATTAACATTGATACCCCCCCTCCCCACCCCTCCAACAGACAAATATTGCTATTTCAGGTTAACCGGATCTTGAATCAAACTAGTTCAACCGATAGTGTGAATTGGTCTTCTATGAAGATCATATTTGTACCAACCTGCGTTCCTTGCTATGTTACTTTAGGTCAAGGAGGTCAAGCGACATTGCGGATAAGAATTCAACTCACGTAAAACTACAATAAAAGCAAAATCAAGTAATGATAATCTATCATAAATAAATAAAAATATCATGTCATATATACAAGTAATATTTTCTATTCCTCTCTCCACTTCAAAGAATAAGCGTCTCCTCGCATGAGGAGTCCGAGACTGGCGACCATTAAAACTCGCTCTCCGAACTGCCCTCCTCCGGAAGAGCACTGGTGATTCATATAGCTTTCTGATCATCTGAATTATGAAAACTTCAGTGACAGAAACGGGCAAATGCACTGTTTCACGTATATTAATGTACTTGAATGAGGATATACATTAAAATATATTTGTACATTACATATCGATATGTTATATATGAATATCCAAGAATTATATTTCAGTCGGGTGTTTTCATAACCGTACAATTAATCATCATAATACATTTCTTTCATGTATCACTAAAATGGTATTATGATAAATGCAAAATAAAGTATTGATAATTTATTATAGATAAGAGACAACTCTCGCGTCATATAAAAAGAAATATTTCCTATTCCTCCCTCTCCACTTCAAAGAATAAGCGTCTCCTCGCATGAGGAGTCCGAGACTGGCGACCATTAAACCTCGGTCTCCGAACTGCCCTCCTCCGGAAGGGCACTGGAGTTTCAGCTGCATGTACAATGTGTGGCGTACACATAATTGGGCTTATTATATCTGGAGTATCTGGCATGATTTCTCCGTATATAGGAATCATGCCTGAAGGTAAATGACCCTTAGTCACTAAAGCGTCTGATGTATTACGGAAAGGTGAGGTGGCAGGTGAGATCATTGTGCCTTGTTGATGGACAATATG
>NW_028234410.1:33850745-33853245 GCF_977035675.1 Penaeus japonicus
GCTTGAACTGCGATGACTCACAAATATGGGTACAATATATCTGTACAAGAGCTATCAAGTTATATAAAGATTGCATTTGATATTACAATTCAATTGTCATTTCTTATCAAACTATTGCATTTTCTTTGAGGACTTGCAAGTAGCAATAGAACTATCATCTAGCTTAACATGATAACATTAACATTTGATACACTCCCCCCCCCCCCCCACCCCTCCAACAGACAAGTATTGCTATTTCAGGTTAACCGGAACTTGAATCAAACGAGGTCAACCGATAGTGCTAATTGGTCTTCTATGAAGATAATATTTGTACCAACCTGCGTTCCTTGCTGTTACTTTAGGTCAAGGAGGTCAAGCGACCTTGTGGATAAGAATTCAACTCACGTAATTCTACACTAAAAGCAAAATCAAGTAATGATAATCTATTACGAATAAAAGAAAAATACCGTGTCATATATACAAGTAATATTTTCTATTCCTCTCTCTCCATTTCAAAGAATAAGCGTCTTCTCGCATGAGGAGTCCGAGACTGGCGACCATTAAAACTCGCTCTCCGAACTGCCCTCCTCCGGAAGAGCACTGGTGTTTCATATAGCTTTCTGATCATCTAAATTATGAAAACTTCTGTGACAGAAACGGGCAAATGCACATTTTCACGTATATTAATGTATTTGAATGAGGATATACATTAGAATATATTTGTACATGATATATCGACATGTTATTATGTATATCCAAGAATTATATTTCAGTCGGGTGTTTTCATAACCGTACAATTAATCATCATAATACATTTCTCTCGGACTTACATGTATCATTAGAATGGTATAATGATAAATGCAAAATAAAGAATTGATAATTTATTATAGATAAGAGACAACTCTCGCGTCACATAAAGAAGTAATATTTCCTACTCCTCCCTCTCCACTTCAAAGAATAAGCGTCTCCTTGCATGAGGAGTCCGAGATTGGCGTCCACTAAATCTTCTCGCTCTCCGAACTGCCCTCCTTCGGAAGGGCACTGGAGTTTCAGCTGCATGTACAATGTGCGGCGTACACATAATTGGGCTTATTGGTGGCGTCATTATATCGGGAGTATCTGGCATGACTTCTAGACATATGGGAATCATATCCGAAGGTAAATGACCCTCAGTCACTAAAGCGTCTGATGTATCACGGAAAGGTGAGGTGGCAGGTGAGATCATTGCGTCTTGTTGATGGACAATATGATTTTTTCCTGAAGATCTGATATATAAATGGATTCTTTACCATGGCACCTATAGGTCAGATGAGGTCAAGTGATTCGGAGGAATAATAATTAAGTATCGGCTATTCAGGAATGAAGAATGCAATTATGTAGATATGAAATATAGTCGTGCGAAAAAATGACAGTTGAAATTTCAATCGGTTAATCAAAGGTCGATATTGTCTATTACTTTATGAATGCATGCTTATATATATATGCACATACACACATATTTACATATATACACACATGTATACATACACACATATATACATATATATATATATATATACATTTATTTACACACACACACACACACACACACTCACATATATATATATATATATATATATAATATATATATATACATATATATATATATATATATATATATATATATATATGTATATATATACATATACAAATATATATATATATATATATATATATATATATATATATATATAAAAATATATATATAAAGATATATATAAATATATATAAAAATATATATATATAAATATATATATATATATAAATACATATATAAATATATATATACATATATAAAGATATATATAAATATATATATACATTATAAAGATATATATATATATATTTTTATATATATGCATACACACATATATATATACATATACACACACACATATATATATACATATACACACACACACATATATATATAATATAAATATCAAAAGTATATATATATTTACACACACATATATATATATATATATATATATATATATATATATATATATATATATATATATATATATATATATGCAGGGTATAATTGGATAGCTTGAACTGCAATGACTCACAACTATGAGTACAATATATCTGTACAATCGCTATCAACTCATTAGTTTTAAGAATTGCATTTTATATTACAATTCAAGTATCATTTCTTATCATTCTATTCCATTTTCTTCGATATGATATGATAACATTATCATTGATATACTACCCCCCACCCCTCCAACAGACAAATATTGCTATTTCAGGTTAACCGGAACTTGATTCAAACGAGGTCAACCGATAGTGTGAATTGGTCTTCTATGAAGATAATATTTGTACCAACCTGCGTTCCTTGCTATGTTACTTTAGGTCAAGGAGGTCAAGCGACCTTGTGGATAACAATTCAACCCATGTAAAAGTACAATATAAGCAAAATCAAGTAATGATAATCTATCGTAAATAAGAGAAAATACTCATGTCATATAAACAC
>NW_028234410.1:33858245-33860745 GCF_977035675.1 Penaeus japonicus
ACTAACATAATTTGACTAGACAAAGGTCAATTTTCGTAACATTTTCACATCTATTATATTTTCGTTCCTTCCTCTAAACTTTAAATTATCCTCTCTTTGTATTAGGAGAGCGGGATTGCGTATATATGGTGTGGTACGGATGCTATGTGGAATCAAGAAATGCAAAGTCAAGTGATGATAATTTATTATAGATAAGAGACAACTCTCATGTCATATATACAAGTAATATTTTCTATTCCTCCCTCTCCACTTCAAAGAATAATCGTCTCCTCTAATTAGGAGTCCGAGATTGGCGTCCACTAAATCTTCTCGCTCTCCGAACTGCCCTCCTTCGGAAGGGCAATGGAGTTTCAGCTGCATGTACAATGTGTGGCGTACACATAATTGGGCTTATTGGTGGCGTTATCAAATCTGGAGTACCTGGCATGATTTCTAGGCACATAGGAATCATATCTGAAGGGAAATAACCATCATGCACTAAAGTGTCTGATGTATCACGGATTGGTGAGGTGGCAGGTGAGATCATTGTGCCTTGTTGATGGACAATATGAAGTTTTGCTGAAGATCTGATATATGAATGGATTCTTTGCCATGGTACCTCTCGGTCAGATGAGGTCAAGTGATTCGGAGAAATGATAATTAAGTATCAGCTATTCAGGAATGAAGAATACATTTATGTAAAGTAGATATAAAATATAGCCGTGCGAAAAGAATGAGAGTTGAGATTTCAATCGGTTCATCGAAGGCCGATATTCTACAAAAAGTCTATTGTCCATCACTTTATTAATAAATGAATGAATGAATTAATGAAGAAATATGTGTGTACATACATGTACACACACATTTACATATATGTACACACATATATATACAGATATTTGTATATATACATATGTATAAATACACACACATATATGTATAAATACACACACATATATGTATATATACATATACATATATTTATTTACACACACAGACACACGCAAACACACACACACACACACACACACACACACACACACACACACACACATATATATATATATATATATATATATATATATATATATATATATATATATATATGTATATGTATATATATAAGTATATATACACATTTATTTACACACAGACACGCACACGCCCACACCCACACACACACATATATATATATATATATCTATATATATATATATATATATATATATATATATATAAATCTATGCTGTCTATATATAGATATAGATATATGTATATAATTATATATATACATATATATACATATATGTACACACATTTAGGGTATAATTGGATAGCTTGAACTGCAATGACTCACAAATGTGGGTACAATATATCTGTACAATGGCCATCAAGTTATATAAGGATTGCATTTGATATTACAATTCAATTGTCATTTCTTATCATTCTATTGCATTTTCTTTGAAGACTTGCAAGTAGCAATATAACTATCGTCTAATTTAACATGATAATATTAACAGTGATACACCCCCCCCCCCACCCCTCCAACAGGGAAATATTGATAATTCAGGTTAACCGGATCTTGAATCAAACGAGGTCAACCGAAAGTGTGAATTGGTCTTCTATGAAGATTATATTTGTACCAACCTGCGTTCCTTGCTATGTTACTTTAGGTCAAGGAGGGCAAGCGACCTTGTGGATAAGAATTCAACTCACGTAAAACTATAATAAAAGCAAACTCAAGTAATGGTAATCTATCATAAATAAAAGAAAAATATCATGTCCTATATACAAGTAATATTTTCTATTCCTCCCTCTCCACTTCAGAGAATAAGCGTCTCCTCGCATTAGGAGCGCTGGCGTTCCATATAGCTTTCTGATCATCTAAATTATGAAAACTTCAGTGACAGAAACGGGCAAATGCACAGTTTCACGTATATTAATGTATATGAATGAGGATATACATTAGAATATATTTGTACATTATATACCGACATGATATATATGTATATCCAAGAATTATATTTCTTTTAGTGATACTTACATGTATCACTAAAATGGTATAATGATAAATGCAAAATAAAGAATTGATAATTTATTATAGATAAGAGACAACTCTCATGTCGTATAAACAAGTAATATTTTCTATTCCTCCCTCTCCACTTCAAAGAATAAGCGTCTCCTCGCAGGAGGAGTCCGAGATTGGCGTCCACCAAATCTTCTCGCTCTCCGAACTGCCCTCCTTCGGAAGGGAACTGCAGTTTCAGCTGCGTGTACAATGTGCGGCGTACACATAATTGGGCTTATTGGTGGCGTCATCATATCTGGAGTATCTGGCATGATTTTTAGGCATATAGGAATCATGCCTGAAGGTAAACGACCCTCAGTCACTAAAGCGTCTGATGTATTACGGAAAGGTGAGGTGGCAGGTGAGATCATTGTGCCTTGTTGATGGACAATGTGAAGATTTATTGAAGATCTGATATATGAATAGATTCTTTGCCATAGTACCTCTAGGTCA
>NW_028234410.1:33865745-33873245 GCF_977035675.1 Penaeus japonicus
TATATATAAATTCATGCATATATATACATATATGCATGTATATATATATATATATATATATATATATATATATATATATATATACATATACATGTGTATACATATATAAATATATATGCATATATGTACATATACACATATAAACATATATACATATATATATATATATATATATATATATATATATATATATATATATATATACACACACAATTATACATACACACGAGGTCAACCAATTATGTGAATTATAAAAACAATATAAGTATCAGCCTGTGTTCCTTCCTATGTTACTTTAGGTCAAACGGACATTGGGTCAAAAGAGGTCAACCGAGTTTATGGATAACAATGCAGCCTAGTCTCTTGTATATAATCTTTCAAAATTAAGATCATGCAAAGTTTTTTTTTACAGCTTCAGTGGCAGTATGATTTAGATGCACATTTACTGATTTATTATTTAGGGCGCGATTGTGTATCTTGTGTATCTTGTTTTTTCCGATGTGAAACTGTTAGCATTTTCAGGTTATGTATTTAATCTAAACCAAATGTTTTCGAGCAATGTAAAAAAGTTAATTGCATAGTTGAATATAGCGATAATATACAAAGATATGTATGCACATGTACAAAGATATGTATATATATATATATATATATATATATATATATATATATATATATATATATATATATATATATATATATACGTATATATATACTTACATACATATATACACACATATATATGCGTGTTTGTATATATATATATATATATATATATATATATATATATATATATATATATATATATATATACGTATATATATACTTACATACATATATACACACATATATATGCGTGTTTGTATATATATATATATATATATATATATATATATATATATATATATATATATATATATATATATACACACACACACATATGTATATATGTCTGTCTGTGCAACGTATATGTATATTCATAAATATATATATTTACATATACATATATATATTATACATATATACATATATATTTATATGTATATATATATATATATATACATACATACATATATATATATATATATATATATATATATATATATATATATATATACATATATATACATATATTTATATATGCATTTATATATGTGTGTGTGTGAGAATGCACAACCGGCAATGGTTCCGCTTGTTATTTAGATAATGAGTAAAATGGGTATATCTATATAACCAAGAGTCTACTTGCTGTTCTTATGATTTTTGCTAGATTCTTTTTGAGGACTTGGATGTGGAAAGTAGATATCTTGGAAGAACTTTCGGATGCAACGTGGAGTTACAAGTTTTTACAATTTATTGTGAATAAGACAACTCTGCAGTCAAATAAAAGTAATATTTTCTATTAATTGCATAGTTGAATATAGATGTTATTATACTGATGGCCATAGCCATCTGTGTGTGTGTGTGTGTAAAGATACACAGCGGTATCATTTCCGCTTGATGCAGTGGAATACAGAATACCATTGGAAAATATAAAGTAGAATAACATTAGTTATATGACTGTGACTGTGTTATTGTCATTTTAATTCTTGCTGAATTGGTATTATGGACTTAAATGAATTAATTAAAGTTTCCAAAGCTGAAAGCAAAATTCCTAGAACAGCTTTCAAGTGCCACTTGGAAATTTAAAAAATGCAATACAATGATAATTTATTATGAAAAAAAGAGACGACTCTTGCGTCACATAGAGAGGTACTATTTTCTATCCCTCCCTCTCCACTTGACCTCTTTTGCGTCTCCTCGCAAAAGAGGTCAACCGACTTTGGATATAGTGAATAAGCTCCACTAATACTGTCAGATTATTGTATCAATATGGATGTAGCTTGGGATATTACGAATCAATATATTGCATTGCTAAAAGTAGTACAATAGTCTTTCAAATTTAATACCATGCAAAGTTTATTTTCCAGTTTCAGTGGTATTAATATGTAGATGCATCTTTACTAATATATTATTTTGAGCTTTCGGATGCCACGTGGAATTGCAAGAAATGAAAAGTCAAGTGATGATAATTTATTATAAATAAGAGACAACTCTCATGTCATATAAAAAGAAAAATTTTCTATTCCTCCCTCTCCACTTCAAAGAATAAGCGTCTCCTCGCATAAGGAGTCCGAGATTGGCGTCCACTAAATCTTCTCGCTCTCCGAACTGCCATCCTTCGGAAGGGCACTGGAGTTTCAACTGCATGTACGATGTGCGGCGTACACATAATTGGGCTTATTGGTGGCGTTATTATATCTGGAGTATCTGGCATGATTTCTCCGTATATGGGAATCATGCCTAAAGGTAAATGACCTTCAGCGTCCGATGTATTACGGAAAGGTGAGGTGGCAGGTGACATCATTGTGGCTTCCTGATGGAATATAGGAAGTTTTACTGAAGATCTGATATATGAATGGATTCTTTGCCATGGTACCTCTAGGTCATATGAGGTCAAGTGATTCGGAGAAATAATAATTAAGTATCGGCTATTCAGGAATGAAGAATGCATTTATGTAAAGTAGATATGAAATATATCCGTACGAAAAAATGAGAGTTGAGATTTCAATCGGTTCATCGAAGGCCGATATTCTACAAAAAGTAAATTGTCCACTACTTTATGAATAAATTAATGAATGAATTAATGAATAAATATGTGTACATATATGTACACACACATTTACATATATGTACACATATATACACACATATATACATATATATGTATATATACATATGTATAAATACACACACACATGTATATGTATATATATATATATATATATATATATATATATACATATATTTATTGACACACACAAACACACACACATATTTATACATTATTTATTTACACACAGACATGCGCACGCTCACACACACACACACACACACACACACGTATATACACACATGCAGGGTATAATTGTATAGCTTGAACTGCAATGACTCACAAATATGGGTACAGTATATCTGTACAATTGCTATGAAGTTATATAAGGATTGCACTTGATATTACAATTCAATTGTCATTTCTTATCATTCTATTGCATTTACTTTAAGGACTTGCAAGTAGCAATAGAACTATCGTCTAGCTTAACATGATAACATTAACATTGATACAGCCCCCCCCCCCACCCCTCCAACAGACAAATATTGCTATTTCAGGTTAACCGGATCTTGAATCAAACGAGGTCAACCGATAGTGTGAATTGGTCTTCTATGAAGATAATATTTGTATCAACCTGCGTTCCTTGCTATGTTACTTTAGGTCAAGGAGATCAAGCGACATTGTGGATAACAATTCAACCCATGTAAAACTGCACTAAAAGCAAAATCAAGTAATGATAATCTCTTATGAATAAAAGAAAAATATCGTGTCATATATACAAGTAATATTTTCTATTCCTCTCTCTCCACTTCAAAGAATAAGCGTCTCCTCTCATAAGGAGTCCGAGACTGGCGACCATTAAAACTCGCTCTCCGAACTGCCCTCCTCCGGAAGAGCACTGGTGTTCCATATAGTTTTCTGATCATCTAAATTATGAAAACTTCAGTGACAGAAACGGGCAAATGCACAGTTTCACGTATATTAATGTATTTGAATGAGGATATACATTAATATATATTTGCACATTATATATCGACATGTTATATATGTATATCCAAGAATTATATTTCAGTCGGGTGTTTTCATAACCGTACAATTAATCACCGTAATACATTTCTTTCATGTATCACTAAAATGGTATTATGATAAATGCAAAATAAAGTATTGATAATTTATTATAGATAAAAGATAACTCTCGCGTCATATAAAAAGTAATATTTCCTATTCCTCCCTCTCCACTTCAAAGAATAAGCGTCTCCTCGCATGAGGAGTCCGAGATTGGCGTCCACCCAATCTTCTCGCTCTCCGAACTGCCCTCCTTCGGAAGGGCACTGGAGTTTCAGCTGCATGTACAATGTGCGGCGTACACAAAATTGGGCTTATTGGTGGCGTTATTGTATCTGGAGTATCAGGCATGATTTCTCGGTATATAGGAATCATGCCTGAAGGTAAATGACCCTCAGTCACTAAAGCGTCTGATGTATTACGGAAAGGTGAGGTGGCAGGTGAGATCATTGTGCCTTGTTGATGGACAGTATGATTTTTTTCCTGAAGATCTGATATAAGAATAAATCCTTTCCCATGGTACCTCTCGGTCAGATGAGGTCAAGTGATTTTGAGAAATTATAATAGTTAAGTTCCTTTAATTTAGAAATGAACGTATATCTATCTATCTCTCTCTCTCTCTCTCTCTCTCTCTCTCTCTCTCTCTATATATATATATATATATATATATATATATATATATATATATATATATGTATATATATATGCATATGCATACATATATATTTAAGTATATATGTATATACATGCATATGTATTTATATATAAACATATATGCATGTATAGATATATACATACATATATATGTATATATACATACTTATATACATCTATATATAAAATATATCTATGAAAAAAACATTTATCAGTATTAGCCTACGTTCCTTGCCAATTACTTTAGGTCAAGCGGATATTGGGTCAAAAGAGGTCAACCGACTTTATGGATAATAATGCATCCCAGTCCCTTGTATATGATATTGTGAATCAGCTTCACTAACACTATCGGATTACTGTATCAATGTGGAGGTAACTCGTATATATCGGATAAAGATATTGTATGGCTAGAAATATTACAATAATCTTTAAAATAATGCAAAGTTATGGCATTATGATTTAGATGCATTTTCACTGATATATTAGTTTGGACGTGATTGTGTTTAAAGTATTTAATAATAAATGAATAGCTGATTTCAAGATTTCTGTTCACTATGTATCTTGTTTTTTCGATGTGAAAATATTAAGATTTTCAGATTATGTACTTTCACTAAAGTTTTCTAATACTGAAAAAATACATAGTTGAATATAGCGCCATGGCTATCGCCACCTATGCAATAACGGAAAGCTGTACATTACAGACTCTTAATTAAAATAGTTCATACATACATACACGCAATGTGTGTATGCATATATATATATGTACAATGTTTGTATTTACAATTTCAGTGTCCGTATTATTGATTGTGTTTGAAGACTTTCATAATAAATGAGAAGCTGATTTCAAGATTCTGTTCGCTGTGCATCTTCCTTTTTCCGATGTGAAAATATTAGGATTTACTCTAAACCAAATATTTTCGAACATTATAAAAAAAAAAGTTAATTGCATAGTTGAATATAGCTCAAGAACCATTGCCATCTAAGTAATAACAGAAAGCTTCTGTATATGTATGCATACACATACACATATATATGCGTATTTGTATATATACATATGTATATATGTCTGTGTGTGCAACGTTTGTTATATAAGTATATATATGCAGTACAGTTAATAAACATTCGCAATGTTGAAATAATATGTCTAAAAGTGAATATGGATTTATACGTTAAATAATAGTTTTATTGACATTATTTCAATTACTTCCTGACCATCCAAACTGTGAAGAAAAAAATCAATAGCATTATTATAACATTGTTATAACAGGTAAACCGGATCTTGAATCACATGAGGTCAACCAATAGTGTGAATTGGTCTTCTATGAAAACAATATCGGTACCAACCTGCGTTCCTTGTTATGTTATTTTAGGTCAATCGGACATTAGGTCAAAGGAGTCAAGCTACTTTGTGGATAACAATTCATCCCACGTGGAAGAGCAAGAGACATTATAGCATTATAGAATGAACTTTTACAGTTCGGTCTCAATTTCGCAAATATTGATATACTGAAATGAGGAATATTGGAAGATTTACCATTAGAATATATTTGTACAATAGATATCGACATGTTATATATGAATATCCAAGAACTGTATTTCAGTCGGGTGCTTTTTATAACCGTACAATTAATTATCATTATAATATTTTTTTTCTCGGACTTACATGTATCAATAAAATGGTATTATGATAAATGCAAAAAAGTGATAATAATTTATTAAAGATAAGAGTCAACTCTCATGTCATATAAGCAAATAATATTTTCTACTCCTCCCTCTCCACTTCAAAGAATAAGCGTCTCCTCGCATGAGGAGTCCGAGATTGGCGTCCACTAAATCTTCTCGCTCTCCGAACTGCCCTCCTTCGGAAGGGCACTGGAGTTTCAGCTGCATGTACAATGTCCGGCGTACACATAATTGGGCTTATTGGTGGCGTTAATATATCTAGAGTATCTGGCATGATTTCTCCGTATATGGGAATCATGCCTGAAGGCACATGACCCACAGTCACTAAAGCGTCTGATGTATTACGGAAAGGTGAAGTGGCAGGTGAGATCATTGTGCCTTGTTGATGGACAATGTGAAGATTTACTGAAGATCTGATATATGATTGGATTCTTTGCCATAGTACCTGTTGGTCAAATGAGGTCAAGTGATTCGGAGGAATAATAATTAAGTATCGGCTATTCAGGAATGAAGAATGCAATTATGTAGATATGAAATATAGTCGTGCGAAAAAATGACAGTTGAAATTTCAATCGGTTAATCGAAGGTCGATATTGTCCATTACTTTATGAATGGATGCTTATATATATATATGCACATACACACATATTAACATATATACACACATGTATACATACACACATATATACATATATATATACATATACATTTATTTACACAGATGAATATATATATATATATATATATATATATATATATATATATATATATATATATATATACATTTATTTACACACACACACACACACACACACACACACATATATATATATATATATATATATATATATATATATATACATATACAAATAAATATATATATATACATATACAAATATATATATATATACATATTCATATACAAATAAATATATATATACATATACAAATATATATATATATATATACAAAATATATATATATAAATATATATATAAATTTATATATAAATATATATATAAATATATATATATACATATATAAAGATATATATATTTTTTTTTTATATATGCATACACACATATATATATATATACATATACACACACACACATATATATATAATATAAATATCAAAAGTATATATATATTTACATATATATATATATAAATATATATATATATATATATATATATATATATATATATATATATATATATGCAGGGTATAATTGGATAGCTTGAACTGCAATGACTCACAATTATGAGTACAATATATCTGTACAATCGCTATCAACTCATTAGTTTTAAGAATTGCATTTTATATTACAATTCAAGTATCATTTCTTATCATTCTATTCCATTTTCTTCGACATGATATGATAATATTATCATTGATATACTACCCCCCACCCCTCCAACAGACAAATATTGCTATTTCAGGT